>NC_050452.1:83546040-83733540 GCF_903995425.1 Onychomys torridus | reverse complement strand
AAACTTGATTCAATGCATATTTTGTGGGTTTTCTGGGTCTGGGAGGTGAACAGGCCAAACTGGAAATAAACAAAGCCAGGAATCTTAAGCAAGCGTGGAGACTGTCCACTCCCACTCCCTGAGGAATTTATGACCAGTAAGTTGTTCTCTAATGAGCGCAGAACAAGAGCATTACATCTTCTCTTAATTAGTTTGACAGATATTCATTTAAATTTGAAAAGATTCCCAGGCTTGGGATAGCAAAGGAAGGGCCTGAATTCCTTTTGCATCTTAATTCTGTTTTTGTTGTGGTGGCCCCAGGGAATGTCAGTATCTAGAGACACACAGACAAATACAGCTCATGTCTTCATCCAGGGACGGCCACACTTTCTATTCATAACTGCCTACAAATCACCGTGGTTTGGGGTTTTGCAGCTGTGAAGTTCAACACAAAGCTCCAGGTTCTGTAAGAATACAGTTGGGCCTGGTTTCCATGAGGGGTAGGTTTCTTTTTTCCTTCATACTTAGTAAATGAGTTTCAAGTAGCAAGTTTTACATCACAACTTGATCATCAGTGACGGGAAGTTCAAACCCTAGCTGGTCAATTCCCTAAATTTTCAGTATTTATAAGCATCATAGTCATGGGGTCACCACAAGCCCTCCCTTGAGCAGGAGGCCAGATACCCTTCTGGTCCCATCTGGCCAGTAAGCACTGCCTTTATTTGGTTGTTCAAGTGTACCCACAATGGCCTTGAGTTGCTCATGTTAGAATACTTGAATATCTAGATGGACAAGCTGTTCACTACCGGCACTGTCTAGTGTGGACCGCACCCCCATTCCTGGCCTGACCAGGCACCTCAAGTGCTGGCTACACAACCTGGGACATGCCTTTTCTTCCTGTACACAAAGAGAAGCCCCAGATGGGCCAGCTGTGGACCTTGACCAAATAGAGCTGGTATGGGGGAATAGCCTGGGGAGAAAGACACACCACCTGCTTCACCTACTAAAGATAAACATTTAGCTCTGACATCGACCCATCCTCCCCAGCTTGTCAACTCCAGATGCCCTCGTTTTCCTTGTTGCCTCAGAGCAATTCCTTGTTTATCAACCCCTTGTTTCCTTCAGTGCCTGGGATTGAACCCAGGGCCTCCGGCATGCTAGGCAAGGGTTGTCCTGCCAGTTCATGGTAATGAAGCCGGAACATAACATCCCGGGAAAGAGCTCCAGCCATTTTAGTTTTGATGAAAAGGAACAGAAGCTTGAAGATGCCACCCTTTCACTCCGCTAGACTGCTCATTACAGTCTCTGGAACCTTATTTTACATCAGGTAGAGACTGTGTTGAGTGAGCCTGTCTTAGGTCAGAAGGCCTGAAGTGAAACCCCTGCCTTATCCCTGAGTGCAATGACTTGGGGTAAGTATGGCCGCCTTTCTGAGGATCTACTTCCTGCTTGACAACACAAGAATAGTAATGTGAGATGGAGTGAGTTAGCTCAGTGGTGGAGTGCTTGCCTAGCAGGCCATAGGCCATGGGCTTAACACAGCACAAGAAGGAGGGAGGGAGGGAGGGAGGGAGGGAGGGAGGGAGGGAGGGAGGGAGGGAGGGAGGGAGGAAAGAAGGAAATAATCCCGGATCTTGGACCTGTAATGTCACATGTGAAATTTGCTAGAAATCCAAATTCTCAGGCCCCAAATGGAAAACTTCAAGGTGTAGAAGAAAATATTTGTAAATCATCTATCTAGTAAGGGGTTCGTGATCATAATATATGAAGAAGTCCTAAAACCCAACAGAAATGAAACAACTTCATTTTTTAAAAAATGGCCAAGTCCCAGCACTGGGGAGGCAGAGGCAGGTGGATTTCTGTAAGTTTGAATCCAGCCTGATCTATACAGAGGGTTCTAGACCAGCTAGAGACTTTGTCTCAAAAGAGAACAGAAAAAATCTAGGAATAGTCAAAGACCGTGAATGGGAGCTTCTCTAGAGTAGATGTACAAGTAGTGAGAGCCAGAAAAAGTGTTCACTCTTCAGAGAATGTGACACACGGAAGCCACCAAGAACCACCACAGAGCCACGAGGATGGTGACATCCACAACAAACACTAAATGATGGCTCAGTTTTTCAAGATGAAAACAACAGGTTTTGGCAAGGACGTGTGGAAACTAGACCCCTTGAATGTCATTGGTCAGGACGTAAAGTTATGCGGCACCATGAAGAAGGACAGCCTTTCCTTAAAAAATGGAAACAATTACCACATGATCACAGTGTTGCCGTTTGCATTTCTGGGCACAGACCCAACCAAAGTGAAAGTAGACATTCGAGGAGATGTTTGTCCACCCATGTTCGCAGCCGAATTATTCTCAATAGACAAAAGACAAAGGCAACCCAGGTGTCCGTCAAAGGATGAGTGGATAAACATACACAGTAAGAGTACATGTGTGCTCTCATGCAGCCCCCAAAAATGAGTTCAGGCAAGTCTGCCTGGAGGCGTGCCTCCCACACCTGGTAAGTCTTCCTTCCGTGCAGGTTCAGGAGCCCACACCCATGCTCTTGGGCATGCTTTAGTTTTTAGTGCTCTTCTCTTTCTCCTAACCCTGGTGCTTGTCTGTGTTAAAACAGCTTTAATAAAAGCCCCAAATGGACAAATAAATCCAGACACGTAGTATGTGAATAAACTTTAAAGACGTTATTGCGCTCAGTAGTATTTCACTCAAATAACCCAACCATATACACATACACACACAAGCCTTAAGTATTGAGTGAGTCCATGTATATAATGTACCCAGAGTAGTCAGATTCCTTTAGTCAGAAAGAATGGTAATCAATCCAGAAACAGAGGGATGGGGACTTATTTCAAAAACATCAATTTTAAATATATAAAGTTTTTTTTTTTTTTTTTTTTTTTTTTGCCTGTATGCACATATGTGTACCACAGGTGTGCCTGGTACCCATGGAAGTCAGAAGAGGGTGTCAGACTCCCTGGAACTGAAGTTATGGGTGGTTGTAAGCCACTGTGTCGGTGCTGGGAACTGAGCCCAGTCTTCTGCAAGAGCAACATGTGCCCTCAGCTGCTGAGCCGTCTCTTTGGCCCCATATTAATAGATAAAGGGTTTTTCTTGTACACACACACACACACACACACACACACACACACACACACACGATGGGGCCGTGGCTCAGTTGGTGGAGTGCTTGCCTAGCCTACACGTAGCCCTGAGTTCAACTCCCAGCACTACACTGTCTGGTGTAGTAGTACTTGTTTGTCACCCCTGGACTAAGGAAGGAGTAGGAAGATGGTTCACTATCATCCTTGAGCCTAGTAAGTTTAACTCCGTTCAAGGTTATGTGAGATCCTGCCTAAAAAAGAAAGAAAAAAGAGCAAGTAAATATTCCATGTATTTTACCACCATCTACAAAGGAACCAAGCGTAGGCCGATCACCTTGAGTTCTAGCCATTACTTTGGGTTCTGGCAAATGCTACTGTCCTTTAGAACAGCCGACTCAGCCACAGCGGTTACTAGTCTTCCGTAAACACAAAAGCAGTTTCAGCATAGTTCAGGTATGCCCCCCACTTTTGAAATCCCCCAGGTTGTGTTTAGGGTCCCTCCCTGAGTGCTAACCAAAGTTCCTCTTTGCTAATGGCGCTGCTTGGGAAGCGCTGTCTGTGCTTCCGCTGTGGCTGATGGGCTGCACAGCCATTTTATCTCTGTCATGGGAAGCCGCACGATCCTTGGTACGATCCTTCTCGCAGGTTCATAGCCCCCTACAGCCCCTACAGGACAACAGATCTCACCCTAGGGGTTGTGACCCCTTTGGGGGTTCAAAAAATCCTTTCACAGGGGTCACCTAGATCATCAGAAGACACATTACATTTGCGATTCGTAACTGTAACAAAATTACACTTACAAAGTAGCAATGAAAATAATTTTATGGTTAGGGTCACCACAACATGAGGAACTGTGTTAAAGGATCACAGCATTGGGAAGGTTGAGAAGCATTGCTCTAGGATATCCCCAGAATCTGTCTTTGGGATCCCAGTCTTCTTTCTAAATATAAATAACAAATGGAAGTGGATAGAGGTGAACAGTGGTGAGCAGGCAAGTCTACCATCTAACACCCCGACACTTATGTAAAGAAGACATCCTGGAATCATCCAGCACTGAACTACTGCACAGAAGACTCTGGAATTGCTGTCACAGTCTGCGCTCCTAGCGAAAGATCGGCCTATTTGTCTTGAGGAGCTTTGCAAACTTGTTCCAGGTAGTCCCTGCCACCTGACAAACATTCTGCCTTGTTTTCCTTTAGCTTTTGGTGAACAAAAGGTGAAGGGCTTTGAAGAATCCACCAAGCAAGAGAGGAGAAAGCAAGCTGCTCGTTTGTTTTCCTTTATAAATCACCAGCCACTGACCGACCGTCTTCTCTCAGACCAAAGCCAGCAGGCCAGGCCAGCCTTCCTCACTGTAAAACTAGAACCACGGATAGACACTGTGGCATGCCGGTGCAGCCAAGGAAAAGCAGCCAGGTGCTGAAATATGTGCTCCTTACCCTCCCCTCACTGTGTGATGACCTGTCACCGTATGAGTTGAACGTCAGTATTCTGCGGAGAGGTTTTATTTGTTTAGCAAAGCCACAGGTGTTCAATTTTTGGTTTCCCAAAAGGCGGTGATAGACTCTGGATATGGATTTTAGTAATCTTTAGCACATTTTTTTTTTCCACTTGAAGGTAAAGATACTAGAACACTAAAGCCAACAATGGCAAAAGACAAACCACCAAACCCACAAAACAAGCAGCAAACGAAACAGGTATAGAGTGGATAGATAGCCTTTTGCACATTCACGTGAAAGTTGGGGATTAAAATCTTTTTCACAGTTGCAGACCACCACAGCTGTCTTCCCCACTCCTTGTAGGCAGTCCCCAACCACACACACACTCTTCTGGTGATTCTTGGTTTGTGGTGCCTTCTTCCCGGTGCGATGCACCCGGGCAATCCCTCTGTAGCCCCTTATTTCGCTGTTGCCTGGGGCTTCACTTGAGTGTGCTCCTAACCTCCCCATAGACGGTTCCGGGGTTGCACCTCCCCAGTCCCCTCTCCTCTGTGTCTTCCCAGAGGTCCCGAGTCAAATCTGGGTCAGGGCCTCACTCATAAGCCAGGGAGTGAGTGTGGGGACAAAGTTCTGTCAGCTGCTGAAGTGGGCTGCTGACTCCATCCAAGTTCACAGCCTTTGTCCCACAGAGAAACTGCTAAGGGGATTTAACAACACAACCTGTTTGTTCTCCAGTGTGCGTGAGAGCTGAGGAAGGGACTTGCTTGAAGAATTGGAGATGATTTAATTCTTGTTTTTATAAAAAAAGTAAAATACATATAACTTAAATTGACCATTTTAAAATTTGTAACTCGGGTTGGGGATTTAGCTCAGTGGTAGAGCGCTTGCCTAGCAAGTGCAAGGCCCTGGGTTCGATCCTCAGCTCAAAAAAACCCAAAAGTTTGTAACTCAGTGACATTAAGTACATTCAGATTGTGCAGCCAACCACTATTTATCTCCACCTCCAGATCTTTACTATTAATTATTATGATTATTGAAGATGTATGTAGGTGTTTTGCCTGCATGGTTGTGTGCATCACATGTGCAGTGCCTCAGAAGGCCAGAAGAGGGCATCAGATCCTCTGAAACTGGGGTTAAAGACTGTGTGTGGGTGCTGGGAACTGAACCTGTGGCCTCTGTAGGAGCATGTGCTCTTAACCTCTGAGCCACCCCTCCAGCCTCCACCTGCAAATCTTAATGATGAGTTTTATCTCAGTTACTTTTGCCTCTGTTTCCACATTCCAGTCGACTTTATGCACATGCACATCCTACCTCCTGCAACCCCTGTACTCACACACGTTTACGTCTGTGTTCCTGATGCCATTATTTAACTGGGGAGTAGGAAGGATTCTCCTCTCCCTGCCCCCACCCCACTGCGTGATGAATTGGTCTCCGTGGAATTTAAACAATCTTGATGTTTTGGTTTTTTCTTATCAGGAACAGTCTTTTTCTCTCTCTCTTTGTCTGAGAAGGGTGGAGAGGTGAAGGAGCCTCAGCCTGTTTTTTGGGAATGGGTTTCACAAAGGAGGGGAAATGATGGTAACATGAGGTCATTTCTGGAGCTTTGTCCGGTCACTAGCACAGCATGGTGCCACTCTGCTGACTCCTAGAGTTCACCCGTAAATTCTCTGCTCTTCCTTAGAATAAGCATCTTACACGCTCTTGCTCTCTCTCCACTACCTCCCTTCCTCCCACCCTCCCCTTGCTGAGGGAATTCCGAATTTTTGCTTTGGAATTTTTTTTTTCCTTTTCCTTTTAGATATGGCAGCATCAACTAATACACCACCAGAGGTGAAAGAGCCTGCAGCTGCCGGCTTGCCTGTCTCCTAAGGCAGGGTCCTAGCTCCCCCGTAAGCTGTTCACCTTAGACCTAGTCTACCAAAAAAGACCAAGAGAAGAAGACCAGGTCCCACTGTCCCCTTTAAGGGTGTGTTCTTAAAGGAAACATCAACTCCTTGGAGCTCTATGCTGGGCTACAAGCTTTGTGGGGGGCGTGGCTTCACATCCTCCTGAGTTCTGGGATTAAAGGTGTGTTGCGCAGTAGCAGCAGCAGCAGCAGCACCACCCCTACACCACCACCACCACCACCTCCTCCTCCCTCCTCCTCCTCCTCCTCCTCCTCCTCCTCCTCCTCCTCCACCACCTCCTCCTCCTCCTCCTCCACCACCACCTCCTCCTCCTCCTCCCTCCTCCTCCTCCTCCTCCTCCTCCTCCTCCTCCTCCTCCACCACCACACCCACCTTTTTCTAGACACTTTCACTGCATCCCCTGTGCTAGTCTTAGCCTCCTGGCTCAAGCCCCTGTACTTGGTACCTATTGTAAGTACCGCCTCCCACCAAAGGCACAGTTGAAGGCTTTGGACCTTCGCTGTCAAGTCACTCTGTACTGTCGTCACCTTTCATTTTGACTGGCCCGTCCTCCCTCAGTCAACAGGAAAGGTGTGTGACAGGAGCACTGGGGACTTCCAGTTCTGACGTGAATCGGACGCCAGCGGAGGATGCCATGTGCGATGTGTTAGAGGACCTCCAGGCAGGACGAAGTGTAGCTTTGGGACTCCATTTGTCATGCTGTTTACTGATCCCGCCTGAGGCTGAAAGGAACCCATCCTGCTGCCTAGCAGCTGTTTTACAACAAAGACTTCCAGAAGTGATTGAGTGCGAGCCCATCGGTGGAGTCCAGTGAAGGAGCCAGCAGGAGTTGCCATGGTGCATACCCTACCGATCTCGGCATCGTGTTATCGCCGGGTTCTGGGAGAAGGGGGTGTCTGTTCTTGGGGTAGTGACTGCATTAGTTGAATGGCGTCACTCTATAAAGCACAGAGGTGCTTCACATTTATATTCTGGGGGATTTGGAGTTTTGATGAGGTGGCGAGATCAAAGGGGCGTCTGTTTGTCCAGTTTTAGGTAAGTGCATAAAATGTGGAGTGGGAGCTGAGGTTACTTAAGCCCAGTTCTGGTCCTGACATTTGATATTGGCGGCAGCCTTTCTACAGCTAAGCCCTCCTGTGGGCATGTCCTACCAATATAGACAACCTCTTTCATAGCCTCGGCATAGTTAACAGCTAGTAATTTTTTTTTGGTTGTGAGCCTAGCCTTTAACGGCTGAGCTATCCCTCCAGCCCACAGCTAGTAATTTTTAAAATCACTTTTAAAAGATTTTTTTTCTGTGCTTGAGTGTTTGACTCATGAATGTACGTATGTGAACCCCATGCATGTTTGAGGCTCACAGAGGTCAGAAGAGGTCATTGGACCCCCTAGAACCGTAGCTACAGACAGTTTGGGAGCTGCCATGTAGGTATGAGAATCAAACCCAGGTCCTCTGGAATAGCAGCAAGTACTTCTAGTCACTGAGCCAGCTCTCCAGCCTACCACTCCTAACTAACACTGAAATGATACAGATGTTTAATCTGTTGTCTGAATTCTTTTTAGGCAGCTTATACAATAATATTGCTTGTAACGTGCTTTTTCTTCTAGTGCAGAGAGAGTTGAGTCCCAGGCCAAGTATTGCATTTAGTAATCATCTTTTAAACCTTTGTTTAGTGCCTCTGTTTCTTAAACAAGAGTCCCTTTTAAAGAATTGTCCTTGTTTCCACAGACACTGAGAATACTTCCTAATTTACCTTTCTGATCTACAGGTTTTCTAGTATTTGCTTTTGCTATGAAAGGGATCATTAGGGTCTTGTGAATGCCAAGGACGGATAATATCGTCCCCTCCTCTCCCTTACTGTTACTGTTTGAGAAAGGGTCTCACTTTCCCAGGCTAGCCTTGAATTTGCAGTTCCCCCCTCCCCGACTCCTCCCCAGGTTTCCAGGCCTGCACCTCCATGACGTGCTCTCTGTATTGTGCTTGAAAGATGATTTCCTTTGTTGAGTTTTCTAGCCCTGACCGTGGTGCTGCGTGTTTGTGTCATGGTGCTTGGACCCAAACCATGTGGTTTCTGCATCAACCCATCTAGTCTCAGAGTGCACATCTCCCACAAAGAGGTCCAGTGAAGCCATGGACCGAATCTCACATCACAATGAAAGATCTTAAGATCTTCAGAATGAACCAAATAATCCCATGATCCTTTGTTTATTTTCAAAGAAGTGTTAAAAACGGCCCTGAGGAGTTTGGTGGACACATCAGGATTCTCGCTGTTGGAGAGTGAAGGATAGATAGGGTTAGTGACTGTCACAGGAGACAATGTGATAGTTTTCGGAAAGGAATCGGAAACCTGAATGAGGGAGGGTCGGAGAAGACGGGATAGACACACACGGTGTCTTTAGAGAACAAAAGGAAGGTATGGTAAGGCTCGGAGACTGAATGTGCTTGGCATGGTCCCCAGCCCCTAAACCAACCAACCACCTAAACCAAACACAGAATCACAGGCAAAGGGGCTTGATCACTAACTGTGGGTGCTTGTGAAGGATGTCCCATGCCCCGGTGGCTTGTGGAATTGTGTGGTGATGATTTGGGGACTGGGCTCTGTTGGTGAAGGCATCCCTTGGGTGGGGTGGGACCCGGAGCTGAGCTGGGAAAGCATTTTATTTTCTAGGCTCTCTTTGTTACATCTATCGTCTTGGGGCAGAGCTGTGTGGAGTGAACTCATCTGTTAGGATAATGGTTCGCCAGACTGTGTTTCGTGTGCGCGCTCCCACAACTCCCTGGAGCCAAATCTTTTACTTGAATGTCAACAAAATGGCAGCTCTCAGCAAGGGAACATTCTTGATTCCTGAGACAGGGAACGGAGCCAGGCACTTGTACATCTGTTTTCAGATGGATTGGTTCTTAGGTTGTAAATATTTAACCATTCACCAGAGTAGTCTCACCAGAGTTTCTGTTTGGTTTTCCGTTAATTCTATTTCTCATAGACAGATAAAAAATGTCCTCACTTTCCAGATCCTTTTTAAAGCAAAAAGTTATTATCTTTGAGGAAATTTGATCTGGGGGAGAAGATTGAGACAGAGATCTGGAAGGTGTGTTTTTCCAATGGTTGGAGAAAGTGAACCCACCAATAAGGAACATTAATAGGTAATAATATTTGTGAGATAATAATATTTGTGGTTGCCATGAGTATTCTCATTATTCCCTTGCGGGCCTTGCTTAAACTGCTGGTGATAATGCTTAAGAACATCGAAGGCTTTATGTTTTTCTTCCCTTGCTGCATTTCAGGCAGTCTACTCAAAGAACCTACATCAAGTTTATGGTTTTGAGAGTCCAGAGAAGGGCCTGGTGAAGCTACTGGGGAAGGCTAGGGTGGGAGGGGGTGGAGGTGGAGGGGTGGAGGGGGGGTGATCTTATCTCTCTAAGCAAAACAACTCCCAACAGCTTCCTGCCACCTGGACTCAGCTGGGTTTCTGAGAGTCCATTTCTCTGTGGCATTTGCACTCAGAAAGAAGCACCAAGGATGCATTAGGCAAAGATTTTAACTTCCAACTCCCTCTGTTTGCTCTCTTAAGTGATGTATTTGTTTATTTTAGGGCAAAGTGTCCATATAGCACCTAGTTTGTGCTTTTGGCTTGATTTATGATATTTAGGTTTGAGATAGCTGGGGTTTTTTTGTTTGTTTGTTTGTTTTTTGGGTTTTTTTTTGAGGGGGGATGTTTTAATTTCTTCTTGTTCCCCTCCCAACCCCCTGTGCACTGAACCCCACCAAAGATCTCAGGCTGTATCAAGTCCACGAACAGCAAGGCAAGAAGGCCTCTGAAGATTGGCCATGTGAACTAATCATTCAGGGCACCACCACCTTTAAGAAAGTCTGGTTGGTGGTACTTGGATCCTAAAGTCGAAGAATCTGGAGTCAAAGTGGAAACATTACCTTAGAGAGCCAGCCTGTCTGCCAGGACCCAGCACAGTTTCCAAAATCACTTCCTGGCTTCTCGGGTGACCCGGGAAAACGGAAGGAAGGCACTTAGATTCCAGCTCCGAATCCTGAATGGACCAGACAGTCAGAACCGCTGCCTGAACAGAGTCTGGCTCTCCGAGGAGTTAGGAAGAATCTTTTATATTTTCCTTACCCAGCTCTACATAATTACGGCCTCTAAGAAGGTGACGCTTTAGAAGTTATTGCCTCCTCCTCTCCATTAACTGGTAAATATGATAAGGACTTTTCTCCTTGGTGGAGGTCCTGACACACTCCCTTCCGTCTCTTTCCAGGTTAGCCTCAGATCTCCACAGAAACGTTTTCGGCAGTGTGAGCCACAACTGTGGAGTTAAAAAGACACTCTTGTGGTAGGAAAGGAGGCAGTCCAGTGAGCTCTGAGGCATCTGCATTTGCTTTCTGAAGCATTCTTTAAAGAAAAGTTAGGTGAAGTCCCTAGGAAAACTCTCATTTTTGCTTTTAACTTGAACTATGTTAATTTTTTTAAATGAATGTGCCTACATCCGAAATTTAACTAATTTTAAAGTTTCTGGCCATTTAAAAAATCTTTTAAATATTTTCAAAATAAAGATATTTTTAAAAAGATGTTTTTAAGATTTTTTTAAATAGAAGTTGATATTTTAGGAATGTGTCCATCACTTCCTCCATTTTGTACCTAAGATGAGCTGTAAAAGGGTTACCCAGGATTCAAAACACATGAATAAAATGATCATAAAACCTTCACATTCCCCCTTTTTCTCTCGTTAAAATGCCAGAATGAGAAATGACCGTGGGCATGCCTTGCCTTCGGGCGGGCATTCTAGTCCCCGCGCCTCTGTCCTCTCCTGGGCCACTCGTCTGTGATCAGTGCTTTGCACTAGCCGACACCGACGGAGTATTTCTTTTGGAATCGGGGCCTGCCCTTGGTCTTGTGGCTTTGACACTGAAACACTGTTGTCTGCAAAAGACAGTACATTATAGCTCCCGTATAGGTCCCGGGTGCCCGCTCTGCTCCGTCTCTTCATTCCTGGAAGGTTTCTGTGTTTCCTGGGAGATGAAGCATGTTCTGCACTCTCTCTGGGCCGGGTGATTCCAGAAGGCCTGTTTTGTTGTTCAGGTTTTGAAGGGTGGGTGAGGGGCATGAGAATTCCCAGCAGGGGCAGTTACCACTCAGTGTCAAAACAGGTGCCATGTGACTCTTCACTGTCACATTTTTTTTCTGAAGCCCAGTTTTTGTGGCTCTTTTAAAATCGGGCCGTGCTTCATACACCAAACTGAAATTATGAAGAACGTGAACAATGTGTCATCATCAGAACGTCTGTAGAAGTTCTATAAGTGTATGTCACACCTCAGGGCTGCCTCACATCCCCCTTTAATAATTTAGTGATTTAGGATTCAATAATATAGGACACTGGAAAGATTGCTCAAATTAAAACCAGATGAGACTTGGCATATTTGTAAAAAAAAATAATTTGTATTACATTTATTTATTTGTATATGTTGAGGGGTGTGCACATGTGCTATGGTATATAAGTATGGGTTAGGGGACACTTGCAGGATTCAGTTCTTTCTTGCCATGATGTGGGTTCTGGGGATCAAATTTGGGTTTTCAGTCTTGGTGGCCAGTGCTCACTTGCTGAGCCATCTTGCCCACCCTGCAAAATACTAATGATTTCTAATTTTTGCCCTTACAACCTATTTTTTAGTTAACCTCCATATGATGATATTATGACTGGAGTTTTAAAGGTTTGAGCTGGAAACTCAGGTAGCCCGGAATTGTGTAAAGAGACTAGAACTATTGTGTATCAGCCTGCTAATCTATACTGTTCCTGTATCAAAGGAGTTAGTTAACCAGCCATAGTTTTGCCTCCCCAAGAGGCTAAATTATAATTCTAATAGGTAACGTCAAACATGGTCTAGAATTTCCTGATGAGAAACCACGGGCATTATATGTTTCATTTGGACCTCTCCTTCCTTCCTCCTCCCTCCCTCCCTCCCTCCCTCCCTCCCTCCCTCCCTCCCTCCCTCCCTCCCTCCCTCCCTCCCTCCCTCCCTCCCTCCCTCCCTCCCTCCCTCCCTCCCTCCTTCCTTCCTTCCTCCCTTTCTTTTTCTCCTTCTTATTCTTTTTTTTTCTTAAACTTAGACAGCTAGCCATTTCCTCCCCCTCCCTCCTTCCCCGTTTCCTCTCCTACATTGCTCAGAACCTTCATTGCTCCACATCTCATCAAGACATGTTGAGACTCATGGCCAGGGTAAGAGCTTTGCCTCTCCAGCCCCTACCTGACCATGAGGTCCTTCCTTTCCTGCCCTAGTCAGAGCCACCTTCCGTTTCTGGGGATACTGAGTACCCCTCCCCATGTGTGCATGTAACTGAAATGAAACCCCTTCTCCTCAAGGCTGGAAATATTCTCAAGACAACAAGTTCCTGCCCAGAAGTATTCTAAATTTCCCTTCTTCCCCTTCAGACTCTAACTTGTGAACTAAGGTTATGTTCATATTTATTTATTTAGACAGGGTCTCTAGGCTGGCCTTGAACTTCTGATCCTCCTGCCCCTACCTACCAAGGGCTGAGATTGCAGGGGTGTGCCATCACACCTGGTTTTGTGTTGTGCCCGTTACAACCCAGGGGCTTGTCTATCAACTGAGCCAGATCCCAGCCATGTCTATGTCCATTTTCTTTACACTGGAACCTTTAGAACCTACACAGCACACACAGCAGTAAACTGTTGTTTTGAGCAGGGGTTTCTTGTGTAGCACTAGCAAACCAAGAATTCATTATGTAGTGAAGGCCATGAACCCATGGCAATCCTCCTGCTTAGCCTCCCCAATGCTGGGATTATAGGCCTACACCGCGGTGCCCAGCTAGAAGGAAATTTTTGCTGAAGGCTCTCTTGAGTCTGTCTGCTGTGACTCAGCTATCTTCATATACAGAGAGACTTCTTAACCTTGGGAATCCCCTGGAAGACATACATACATAGGGAGAGCAGGGAGTAATGTGTCTGATACATAACTCAGCAGGAATCAGCTCTTTATGACGCAGAGGTGTGAACGTCGCTATATACATTTTCAAATCTAAGCATTGAAGAGCGGTGTTCTTGTGGGAATGCATGAGGCCGTTTCATCCACCAAGGTCGAAATCAAGTATCATCCGATGCATGGAAGTAGAAGAAAGGAAATTTGACCCCATTACATGCTAAGAATGGTGGGAGAGGTGAAGATTACGTTCAATTTTGCCTCATTTCTAGTGACATTCAGGAAGAGTTGAATCTGTCTGATGTTCATCTCCAGTGCTGAAATGAGACACAGTAGTTTCAAAAAGGGTCCACTGCAAAGTTACCACTGAAAAGTAACTTCAAACTGATCCTCTAAGTCAGTGGTTCTCAACCTGTGGGTCAAAACCCCTTTGGGGTAGCCTATCAGACATCCTGCACATCAGATATTTACATTATGATTCACAACAGTAGTGAAATTACAGTTATGCATTAGCAGTGAAAATATTTTTATGGTTGGGGTTCACCACAACATGAGGAACTGTATTAAAGGGTCGCAGCATTAGGAAGGTTGAGAAGTACTGTTCTAAGGACTCCTTCTGAAGGAGGCATGCCTATTGTCTAGCCAGATGCTGCTTAGGAGTCATCTCCAAATAAAGAATAAGACAAATTTCATGCCAGACAATGGTGGTGCACACCTTTAATTCCAGCACTTGGGAGGCAGAGGCAGGGGGATCTCAGTGAGTTCAAGGCCTGATCTAGGGAGCTCCAGGAAGACAAGGCTACACATAGAAACCCTGTCCTGGAAAGAACACAACAGCAACATCAAAAAAGAAAACCTCCAGGTGGGATTTTTCAGCTAAGACCGTACTAGAGTAAAGACAAAATTCTAAGTTAGCACAGGTAGAATTATCTAATGGAGTCACCATGTATTCAATCGCTACCCATCATTCCTCTCACCTCAGCTCTGGTCAGGTCAACAGATGATGCTTTCCCTCTTCACAGGGGGAGAAATCGAGGCATCAAGAGGTGACCTTGGCCAAGGTCATCTAATGAGCTGTAGATACAGGATTTGTTTCTAACTTCTATTTTCCCTTCATGGTAAAAGCTCCGTTGTTCCTCAGGCATTGAGTGCTTTTATATATATATATATATATATATATATATATTTTTTTTAGGATGTCATCTTTCGTAGTTCCATGACACACAGCGACTGATGGGCCGTCACCCACAGCATTGTCCTGTCACTCTTGGGTGTTCAACCCCAGAAAATATTTGCATAACTGTAGGATTTTAAAAGACATTTATTTGTATTATATGTAAATGACTGGTTTTGCCTGTGTTTATGTGTTTGTGTGTTGTGTGCCATGGAGGCCTTGGGATTACAGGTAGTTGGGAGTTGCCATATGGACACTGGGGCCCAAACCTAGGTCCTCTACAAGAGCAGCAAGGGCTTACCTACTTAACCATTGAGCCATCCCTCAAGGCCCAGACTATAGAATTTTAACTCAGCTGCTGCAAGACTTTCCAAACAGCCCAAAAGTTAAGGAATTGTCAACATGATGATCTGAGATTTTGTCTTCATAATTCTATAGCTCTATGTATGGGCCATAGCTGGCCACCCCTTACTGTTTGCAGGGTCTAACTCTTTAGGGGACAGGTTGTCTCTAAAGACTTCCCTTAGACTATCTACCAACTTCCAGGTAGTTCTTGGAAGTGGATCCAGGAATCTGCAGAAGGTGATGGCCTCCTGGGGACAGGGATGGTGGTGAGTCTAGGGTCCATGTGTAGCTGAAGAGGCAGCCTAAGAGGACCCTCAAGAAGGCCCTTAGAACTGTGGGTCACATGTGGCCCAAGAGCCATTTCTTCTGGGGCTCACAGCTAAAGTCCTAAGAAACTGAACATTCAGGTCTTACAGACCTACTAACAGATACCACCTGGACAGAGTCTCTCCAGCATCGCCTCCCCTATGGGTGCCCTGTACTCTGAGGAAAGTGACAAGGATTTCAGAAGAGTGTTGCAAACTTTGGAGAGTCAACTGCTCCAGTTTCTCCCTGACTCCAGCACTTTCTCAGCTATTGGTGAATTAGTTGGATTAGCTGTTGAGTTCCAATGGGCCATTATGTATAATTTGCAAATTGCTATCTCACGTCCAGGTAATTAATCCTTTAACAGATCTTGGTAGAACAGCCATAGGGAATGGAGTGGTAAATAAGATAAGGGAGGCATTTGTTTTCTTAGATTCTCATGGAGGCACAGACTTGAGAGCAAATAAACAAATGAAGAAGACAGCTTCAGATAGACATAAGAAGACAGAGACTGGCCAAGAGGCTTTAGTGCTGGGGTAGAGACGTGACGCTTAAGTAATGAAAGGAGCCAACCACATGGAGATGTGGGGCGTTCCTCACAGCAGAAAAGTCAAGAGAGGGGTGCCATGTGGGAACAGTCTTAGATTGTTGAAGCCAATGAAAGGAGATGGCGAAAGCTTTGTGACCAGGAAGCGTGTGGCCATATCATGTAGGGACTCCTAAGTCTAACATGGGGCCCTCGAAGGGTTTTAAGACCATACTGATATTATCTATTCTGTTTCAGGGAAATGACACTGAGATCTCATTTGGGGAAATAGACTGTAGGAGGCTGAGGGTGGAAACAGGAGGGAAGTCAGCCAGAAATCGGGCGGGCACACTAATTCAGTCAGGGAGGTGATGCTTGCTTGCCCTGGGATGGTGCTGTGGAAATGGCCGAAGGGATGAGATTTGAGCTGATAAGATCAATAGATGAAGAGGTGGGTCGAATACAGGGATTAGGAGAAAGAAGAATGGGGACACTGGCTTTATTTGAACATTCTGGATGATAATGGAAGTTAGGGAAAACTGGAAAAGGCAGCTTGGAGAGGGGTGTGGGGGTGGGGAAGGGGTGTTAGTTTAGTGCAGAATGGAGAGTTCCTATTTAGGTATAATCTATTGGCTATAGCAGTCAGGTGATTGTGTGGATGGTTGTATTTGAGAGTATAGGGAAGAGATAAAACTGAGAAGAAAATGAGAGTCCCCACGAGTAAGTAGTATTTAATTAAGGTCCTGAGCCTGCAGATAACCATCTGAGGAGAGAGCTTGAGGAGGGAAGAGAGAAGACAGGACATGGAGCCTGGGCTCCACAGCCTGGAGACAGGGAGACAGGTGGATTCAGCTCAGGGAGGCTGTAGCATCTCAGGAGTGAAGCAAAGGCCATTTCAAGAAGAAAGGCCTAATCACCATGACAGTGCTGCTGAGGAGAGCTGAGGTGAACAGAAATCACTGACCTTGGGCAGGGCGAAGAGAACAGAGCTGCCAACACAGGCAAGTGCAGGCATTCCTCAGACCTGTGTGCCCTCATCTCTTGTGCTCATGGGCTTTCCCGTCGTCGGTTCAGTTATGGGGCTTATGTTGCCTTGAAGAGACCTTGACGTTTATCCATGCAACCCTCATTACAGATGGTTGTGAGCCACCATGTGGGTGCTGGGGATTGAACTTAGGTCCTCTGGAAGAGCAGCCATTGCTCTTAACCTCTGAGCCATCTCTCCAGCCCCCCCTAAATGTCCTTTCACGCCAGTTTCTTGGCCTTGTTCCCTGAAGCTCCACCCTAAAAGCAGGACGAGGGGCAATAGAGGAACTCACATTCTAGAGCTCCCAGGACTTACTCCTTTAGTGTCCCCGCTTGCTTCGGTGGGAAGTGTCCAGTCTCTTCATGATCAGGTCACACAGCTGCCTCTAAGTTCCAGGTGAGCCATATGGAATTGAAATTGTAGGACATGCTGGGCCGTGGTGGTGGCGGCGGCGGCTTAATCCCAGCACTCGAGAGGCAGAGGCAGGCGGATCTCTGTGAGTTCGAGGTCTGCCTCCTGAGTGCTGGATTAAAGGTGTGCACCACCACTGCCAGCATCTGGTACTATTCTTATTTCTACCCCAGCCTGGACTACAGAGTGAGATCCAGGAAAGGCACAAAGCTACACAGAGAAACCCTGTCTAAAAAAAAAAAAAAAAAAAAAGAAGAAGAAGAAGAAGAAAGAAAGAAAGAAAGAAAAGAAAAGAAAAGAAAAAAAGAAATTGTAGGACACATCTTGTGTGGAAGTTAGGGGTGGCATCTCTCTATTAGCAATTATATTCATTTCTCTCTCTCTTTTCTAATCCAAAAGCCACATGCCAATTTTGTGTGTGTGTGTGTTTTGTTTTTTGTTTTTGTTTTTGAGCTGAGGATCGAAACCAGGGCCTTGTGCTTGCTAGGCAAGTGCTCTAT
Source organism: Onychomys torridus (assembly GCF_903995425.1). Taxonomy (NCBI): domain Eukaryota; kingdom Metazoa; phylum Chordata; class Mammalia; order Rodentia; family Cricetidae; genus Onychomys; species Onychomys torridus. The sequence continues at coordinate 83,715,880 of NC_050452.1, read as the reverse complement.
CACTGAGCTAAATTCCCAACCCTGCCATATGCCAATCTTAACCTTAAATATTTTTAATTGATTGTGTATATGTGATGTGTGTTTGAGTATGTGTATTGGTGCCAGAGTGCAGGAGTGTAGATGTTGAGTACATTCTCTCCTGCCACTTTGTGGGATTCAGGTATTGAATTCAGGTCGTCAGGCTTGTGTATACATACCTCTACCCATAAGCCATCTCTCTCACTAACCCTCACATACGAAGTTTAAATGACAGTGTTGGGATTAGAGCCCCAAAAGCGTGGGAGCTCCAGGCCCTGGTACCAACCAGTTTATTTTTTTAACCACAGGCAATTGGAAACAGGAACCCAGACAGGAAAGCAGGTAATGTTTGATCAAATCAACATAGGCTCAAAACTACAATTCTGGGCACTCAGGAGACAGAGGCAGGGGGATCTGCATGAGTTCAAGGCCAGCCTGGGCTACAGAGCAAGTTCCAGGACAGCCAGGGCTACCCAGAAAAACCCAGTCTGCAGGGGGGGGGGGGGTTGGGGAGGGATTTGATTCTGCAAATTCAGTATTGAGTTAAAAACAAAACAAGAAAAACTTGTATGCCAACAGAAATTGCACTGACCAAATGCTAGCCCCTGTAGGCTACTCCGTTTCTCTCTCTTACCCACTTCCTACCTGCTAATGAAATGCCCTGCAAAATTAGAATGAAAATTTCATGTATATATATTTTGTATGCACTTGCTCTTCGAAAAGCTTCTTGGTGGTGTTCTACCTGACAGCCATGAAAACCATCGAGGGATTGGATGCCTTTAAGCCTGTCTCTTGTGCTGGGTGGGGCCAAAGTGAGAATACAGAACATTTCCTGAGGAATGAAGCCAGTCAGAGGGAGCCTCATCATGGAGGTTAGAAAGACTCAGTCATGGTGCTTGGGAAGTGCTCCAGACTGCAAATGTTTTTGTTGTTCTAATCTGAAAATGACAACATAGATCCCAGCCAAGGACATGCAGCATTTTACCGTGGGTGATGCAGCTTTAATTGGTACATAGAGGCATGCCTGTGGACTTAGTCCTCAGTGTATGGGCCAATCAGATCGCTTTCAGCCTTTCTCAATGGTTAGTTTCATCTTATAATTAAGTAACAGCAATCATTTCCTGGCTGCTAATGACTGGCTAGAGGAGTTAGAAGCCTCATTAAGTTTATAATTTGTCAAATTCTACATTCTCCATCTGCAGTGTTGCAAAAAGAGAAAGCACCCTGGAATTCCTAGTAGTCAGGGACAATCTCCAGACAGATTCCATGTATGTGAGTGGTAACTTCTTCAAAGGGGAACTTTATTTCTGCTTAAGAAAGACAATTATGTATTACATACTAGGACCAGGGAGACTTCTGTATGACGTTGAGTGGGGGGATTATGGAAGCACCAGACAGGCATGTGCTCTTAAGGAAAGGCTGGGATGGAGGTGAGTGAGCTCTATTGTTTTTGTGACTATCCTGTCCATTCTGAGGATGACGTCGGGAATCCACTAATTCTAGCAGTAGTAGCATCTATGTGTTTAGCCTGCAAAGATTTCTTTCACACCCACCGTCTATACCAAGCACTATTCTAATGCTGAAAATACACCGGGAAACAAGCAAAACTCCCAGCCACTCTTCCTGAGCTGCTATTCTAATTTTAAGACTTCTGTCTTTAAAATACCCTGGAAGACTATGTTTCCGTGGGGTTGGAATGGTCAAGAGAGGGAGTCAGAAGAGGACAGCCCCCACCCCCACCCCATCTTGGTTATACTGCCTCTGTCTTTTCGTGGGTGTGGCCATTCTGCAGAGCACCAACTTTTGCTAGTTCAAGATCACTGTTGATCTGCCAGAGCTCGGGGACTGAGATCCTCTCCGAGAGAAGGTGGAGCCTCTTCTCCTGGGAAACCTAATGCTTTTGTTTTCATTTGAGGAGCTGGGCAGGAGCTGTTCACAGAGCAAACAGTGACAGCTGAGATCTTCCTGAAAATATTGACTCCTAGAGCGTGGTCTAGACATAGACCTATCCCTCCAACTGTGGAGGTCTGGAATATGCGACCCTTCTCCAGTCCTTCTGTCCTGCCTGAAGGAGGTCTAGAATAACTCCAGAGAAAGAGAATCCTGTGCTCCTATGGCACACCTCCTCCCTGGGGCTCTCCTTAGAGCTGGTCCTAGGAAGCCTCCAAAGTTCTTGTCCCCCTATGGTCTCGTCGTTATTTCCTTGAATAAACTTAGGTGTTCAGAGACACTCCCTGGCATCTCTACCACAGAAACAAAATACACAGCAGAACTCCAGAACTCTGGTATTTGCTTTGTGCTCACAGATCAGCCCCGAGCTTCCGGCATGAGCCGACCCTTATCTTCATATGGAACCTGTAGACATTTGCCCTGGTGCATCTTGGGAAAGTTATCCTTCTGGTATCCCCACAGTCTCTTGATGGTAGACTCTCTGAATTAAGTTTTGGGACTATGATCTCTTATGCTATTGAATCCAGTCTTGTGAGATGGCTCCTGAAAACCCCTTTTAATGTCTGCACAGTTTGTCCTGAGCAGAGTCCATAGGTGAGCAGTGTGTGGTTGGTCTCCTCTGTTTTACTGGAAGTTGTTTTCTTCTATGGGGATCCTAACATTTCAAAATGTCCTATATTCCATTGTTTGAAACACCCTGTGGTGTGTATTTGAAGAAACACTATTTTAAAACCTTGGTCAGACTTCACAGCACTGGTTTAGTGAACACCCTGACAAGTAGGAACCCTAGAAGAGAAAAGCTACTTTAATGGACAAATAACTACTTAATGGACATTTTGCATGGTCAATGCTACATAGAATATAATTAAAGACTTCAGCCCGGAACTTGCTTCTTCTTACTCATTTAAATCTCTCTTCCTAATGTGCCTGGCATTTACCTATACTTTCCTAAGAATGTTGGTCTTTGAATTCATTCCTAGATTAATGATGGTTCTATGACATATACTTTCTTTTAAACTTTTTTGTATGTGTTGTGCACAGAGAGTGTGCAAGTGTGTGTGTGTGTGTGTGTGTGTGCAGAGGCCAGAGGTTGACTTTGGGAGTCTCCTTCAAATGTTCTGCACTTTACTTAGTGAGGTAGAGGGCATCACTGAACCCAGAGCTCATGGATTGGGCTAGTCTAGCTAGCCAGCTTGCCCAGAGACCCATCTCTGCACCTCTAGAGGCCTGGGATTTCACACATACCTGGCTTTTTATGTGAGCTCTTTCTTTACAGTTATTATTATTTTCATAAAGATTTATTAGTTTTTTGTGGGTTGGGGATTTAGCTCAGTGGTAGAGCACTTGCCCAGCAAGCGCAAGGCCCTGGGTTCTATCCTCAGCTCAAAAAAAAAAAAAAAAAGATTTATTAGTTTTTATTTTATGTGTGTGAATGTTTGCCTGGTCATAGGCATGTGTACCAAATGTATGCCTCGTGCCTGTGGAGGCCAGAAGAGCCTCAGGTCCTCTGAAACTGAAGTCATAAACAATTGTTAGCTGCTATGTGGGTGCTGGGAACCAAACCCAAGTCCTCTGAAAGAACAGCCAGTGTTCCTAACCACTGAGCCACCTCTTAACCCCTTATTGTCCTGTCTGTCTGTCTGTCTATCTCTGTCTCTGTCTCTTTCTCCTGGATAATGATAAGCAAAATCTTTCGGATTTTCTTCCTAAAGATTTATTTATTTTTATTCATGCATGTGTGTGTTTATGCCATGTGTGTGTGTGCAGTGCCTGCAGATTGCCAGAAGAGGGCATTGGCTCCCCTGAAGCTGGAGTTACAGGCAGTTTTGAGCAGTAGGAAAGGACATGGGTGCTGTGACCCAAACCTAGACTCCTCTGGGAGACAAGGAGGCCCTGAGTCACTTCTCCAGACCATCCCCCCACTACAACTATTTAACAAAATATTTTAATTAAAAAATTCTCCAAGTTCTGACTATCAAACACAGACTTCATGCATGCAAGAAGGCAAGTACTCCCCCACTGAGCCACAGCCCTCGCCTCCTTTACAATTTTTGGGGGAAGGATATGCTGGGGATCCCTGAAGGAACCTCAGTCCCTGTTTCCACTTGGTAGTGACAGTTGCTGAAGGAGAAACAAGAGTTACAGAATTCTACAGATGGGGATGGCACCCAGCCAGGAGAATGCTCACCTGCCTGACACCATGAATCCCTGGGTCTGACCCCCAGCACCACATAAACTGAACACGGTGGCACTCGCCTGTCATCTCAGCACTTGACAAGTGGAAGCAGGAGAATCAGAAGTTCAAGGTCACCCTTTGCCACTTAATTGCATTCTCAGAGGGGGTTAAAAAAAAAATCTAGGCCGGGCTGTGGTGGTGCACGCCTTTAATCCCAGCACTCGGGAGGCAGAGCCAGGTGGATCTCTGTGAGTTCGAGGCCAGCCTGGGCTACCAAGTGAGTTTCAGGAAAGGTGCAAAGCTACACAGAGAAACCCTGTCTCGAAAAACAAACACACAAACAAACAAACAAAAAAAAAAATCTACAGAGAATGAAAGATGGTTTATGCTTTGAGAAGGAAACCAAGCTTTGGAAGTTTTAGGAATATTGTTAGTCAAGATGGTTCAGCGGACCTCACTGGGGAACGCCCTGGCACTAAGCCTGGGAGAGAGCCCTGAAAGGGAGGGTGTGAGAGTCTGGACTCCCCTCCCAGGTCATGAGGTCAGGTCTGGCAGCATTTAATGAATCTCTGCAATGAGTGGCATCTGGATGGCTCAGGGGAAGTAGACGCCACCACCCACCCCTTGCTGGAATTGGGGCTAAGGTGGAGCAGCTGGCCACCTCTGAGGATGCCTGCTGGAGGAGGCTAGCCCAGGCTGTTAGCAGAGAGGGCACAGGAAGCCTTGGATCTCTGCTTCTGTGCATCTCAGTTTTTAAGATGACACTAAATATATAAAAATATTCAGAAATAAATGGTCTGATACTATATGTTTATATCTGCAGAAGATGTTCAATGGGGCCCAGTGGAGTGGCTGTGGGGTAAAAATACTTCCTGTGCAAGTCTGATGCCCTGAGTTCGATCCCTGGATCTCACAGTGGAAGAAGAGAATTTAGTCCTGAAAGTTGTCCTCTGACTTCCACATGTGTGACTATGGTACATGCATCACATTAAACACACGATGATGATGATGATAATGAAAATTTAAAATGTTTAAAAGAGATTTGGGGAGAAGAGAGAACTTATCCACATTCATTTGGAAAGCAGGATTCTGGAGCAGTGGGGCGGGGCGGGGTGGGGGATGAGTCCCAGAAACAATCTTAATGGCTCCCTCCTTTGGCTGGCACACACACCCCCATCACAGGCAGCTGACTGTCTTTACAGAGGAAGAGTCTAAGGAACCCCCCAATATTCTATTGGTAGCCCTTGACTGAGTACCTGACGAGCCCACATACACCTTATTTCTCTCCAGGATACAGGCCTGGGTGTCACAAAGCCCACCTGAAAATGACTCTCTCTGAGGCATGCTGGGCGGGGGAGGCGGGGATCTCTTGTCTTTTGGCCATTTCCTCCCACCCCAGCCAGCCAGCTCTACTGCTGCAAATTGGTGATGAGGCAAGGTGGCTGGGAGGTGCACCTCCCGGGGGAGTTGTGTTGTTTTTATAACCGGTGCCAGCTCTGAGTGCAGGGTGAGTAAGCGCCCTTCCTCTTCTCCCCGGCTGCTCTTCCAGACCAAGCCTGCCACTGCAGTGCTCCAGACATGGTGGGGAGAAAGGGGTGCCTGGCTCTCGTGCTGCCCAGATTTGGGACCCAAAACTCACGAAGGCAACAAAAGTTGTAAGTGAGGGCTCTGTGGACTCAGTTTCCTGTTTAGCCGGGGAGGACTCTGGGGGAAAGGGCCAACGTTCACCTCCTTGCTTCTTCTGTGGGTCAAATGGCTTGGCACACAGTAGTGTACCTTCTAGTCACCTCTGGGCTGATGTTAGCTAGGTGTGATAGTCTTTTCTCTAAAGGAATGTTATTTCTGGAAGTTTCTAAATTTAAAGAAACAATGTGTGCTTGTTCATCCTCATGTTTGAAAATCAGCAATAATAGAGTCTGACTGTTTGCTTTAGGCATTGATGGCACTGTTTCCCTTTTTGCTTAGGACAATTATGTTTGCTTTGGGTTTTAGCCACTCTCTTGTGTTCTGCTGCTGATGTCTTTATCAGTTGACCAATAAAGGGGAATTTTCTTCTAGAGAGAGTCCCACAGTTCATGCTCAAGGAATTTGTCTTAGATACTCTGATGGGGGAAGTGATTCACCGGCACTTTGGGGTATGTGTATGTGTGCTTGCGGTTTTTCTCATGGCTGTAATCTGTGGCTGTAATCTGCCAAGATTGTGCATCTTTTTTAAGCATGAGGATCTGTTTCTTGTTTTGTAGTGGAATTCTTTACAAACTTGTAGCTTAGCCGAACCAGCTTGGAGAGACACTGCAAGAAACCCTACCTCAGAAATGCCTCTACTGGGCAATTCCCACCCACCTGCTGTCTGTGTCTAACCGGCCACCAGCTACCACCAGAGTGACTATTAGTGCCAGCTCCATACTGAACAGAATCTGCGCTGAGGACACTAGTCATGTTCCTTATTCAGACCTGGAGAAGCAATGTGCCAAAACCACAGAGGCAGAAAAGCCAGAAACTGTAAGGTTGGTGGAAGGAAAAAAAAAAAACAAAAACAAACAACAACAACAACAAAAAAAAAAAACATCAAAATTTCTCTTCCTAGTATTGCATTATTCCTGGGTACGTCATTCTCTGTACCTGTGAGCTCACCAGCCCTTGCCCATGTCTGAGCCAGTTGGCACCATTGCCTTTCTACAGAGAGAGAATGCGTGATACAGCTGGTCATCCAAGTTCCCCCGAAGCTAGTGATTGGCTCGAAGTGGAGCCAATGCTCCGGACTGTTGGCCAGCCTTCCTGCCTGAAAAAAACATAGAAGCATAGAAGGGGCGAGCCCGAGGCCAACTCACAACCACCCAGTGTTGCCCCGTTGCCATTCAGAGGCCTGGAGAACGAAAAAAGTGGGTTACGCCAGAGGGCTCCATGCATATGTGGATGGGTGATAGGGAAAAAGGAAGAGGAATTTGGGGGTCCACATCCAGCAATGGAGGAACATGTTGGAATAGACTTACCAAGGCCATAATGCCTCCTTCAGCTGTGGCATATAGTGTGTTAGATAATACAGAATCTCCTCCATAGAAAAAGGTTGTCAGTGAAACCTAAAGCATGAACTTAAATCACTGACGCAATACATACTTAATTGAGTATCTTCCATGAACTAGGTCCTGTGACATTCCTCTTTGGATCTTCATTGGGTGTTAGATGGGTAGAATGGATGGTCTTATGTTCTGATGAGTGCTCATTGTCCAGGAGATTTTATCTTAAAGGCATTTTCCCTTATCTTCCTCCCTTGGGGCAGCCTGGTTAAGCCAGCAGACAGATACCTGTCTTGCTCCTCCGAGGACCACCCACTCACAGGAAGAAGAATTTCCTTAATGATGGCAAGCCTGTGTGCCCATAGGGAGGAAGCCTCTACGCACTTTTACCCAGATTGAATCAGAGAAAATCTGTCAGGAAGAAGGCACACCCTCGCCAACTCATGGGAGAGGCATTTGCATGTCGCAGGCTTTACCCAAGCAGGCCAACGGCAGGTGTATAATTTCCGGGCCAGGCAGTCAGAGCAAATCTGCCTCCACTCACTCCGTTGCTTTACTGCCCTGCATCCCCTGTCTCTTGAGCTGGCCTCCTAAGATCCCAGCTTCGTCTTGGAAAGGCACTCCGACGCCATTATTTACTGAATGCTCTCAATGCATTGGCCTCCAACCAAATGCAGAATTAGATTACTGTACCTGACCAGCTGGTTCACATTTTAAACAAACAGACAGAGAGAGGCGAGTTAGGTAGAAAAGAAGGTGGAAATGTACTCCAGGGAGAGGCCAGTGCTGGGGAGGGAAAACCGGTCAGAGCCGGTCATTTGGAGAGCCTAAGTAGGACAGGATCTTAACATATTTCAGATCCAGTTCTGTGTCTGGGATCAGCTGGAAGAAGGGCGGATTTAGCTGGGGGAGGAAAGAAGAGTCCTGCCTTTCATGCTTTGGATGCTGGTCCAATTCTTTGTCATGGTTTCCATCTCTGGACCACCTCTCACAGAGCATGTGCCCATCTGTGGCCTGGCAATTGTTCTTACTCTTCCTCATTTAGTGTGTTCTTGTTTTTTCTTCTTATCTTTTAGACAAGGTCTTGCGATGCAGCCCTGACTGGCCTAGAACTTGCTGGGTAGACCAGGCTGGCCTTACCCACTCAATGATCCTCCTCCCTCCACCTCTCAACTGCTGAGGTTGTGTGTGAACCACCACACCTGGCTTACTTTCTGCTGTTTGTTTTGGATTGGTTTGGTTTGGTTTTTTTCCGGTTCTTTGTGGTGTGAGGGATCAAACCTAGGGCGTTAATTTGATAAACAAGAACTGTCTCTCTGTGCTATGTCCCCAGCCCCTTCCTGTCATTATTAACACTTGTACTGGGGTTCAAACCCGGGGCCTTTCACATGCTAGACAAACACTCTACCCCTGAGCTGCATCCTCAGCTTGAACTTTGCCTTTTAATCTCTGAATTTCCAAAGCCTCACCAATGAATGCTTGTAGAATTAATGTATGTATGTATGTACGTATGTACGTATGAATGTATGAATGTATGTGTGTAACCCTACAGAGCAAGGATGATGATTATGACTGAGCATCAGATGAGAACCAGGGCTAAGATATGAGATGCAGTAGGAAATCAAAATAGGCATGCTGTGGACCTGAGTGGGCAGACAGGCTTCCTGAATACAGTATTATGAGGGGATGGAATTAAGAGTGGACTAGCCAGTGGTTAGAGACAGCACCTCAGAGCTAGAGATGCTCTTGTGGAGCTTGGAGCACAGTTGAGTAGACCGTGTGGCTAGAGCAGATTCCGTGTTTGAAATACTCATCATGTATAGGCAATGTGGCCAGCGTGCAAATAGACAAAGATGTTGGAGATGTAAACCTTTGGCAGAAGGAAGCCATTGAAGCTGTTTCCATCAAGCCACAAAGAGATAAAAGGAAAGTTCAAAAGAAGTAAGTCCAAGAAGTGCCAGGCAAGATGGGTTGGAGCATGCTGTGCCAGAGGCCAGCAGCCTGGAAGGAATGTACAGCAACATTCTGTACACCATGTGGTGGAATTCCAGATGAAATTAGAGATGCTGGGAGGCTGGGGAGGTTGTGATCAAGGTATCGTTTGTATCTAGAATTTTCTCTCCCAGTGAGAAGTAAAATAACCATAGCTAAGCATTTACTCAGTGTTTGTTATGTGGCAGCCGCTGTTCTGAGCATTTTACATGGAACATCTCCACTCATCTTCATGACTTTGAAGTATACCCATTACTCTCATTTGACAGATAAATCAACTGCGGCACAGAGAGATTTAGTAAATTGCCCTAGATCAGAAGATCCCTAAGATGTAGAGCTGGATTTAAACAGGATGTGAGGCTGTGCGGGTCCAAGTCTTAACCACACATACTCACTTGAACAGGTTTGTGGGAAGATTACCATATGATGAAAGCGATTCTAAAAGTGATCTGTGTTATCGCCACTCAGGAAGGAGATCAGAGAGAGGGGCATTTCCATACCAGCCTACCTGTCATCAGTATTAATTGCCTACTCCAGCTAAGAAGATCGGCACCCATTGGAATTTAAAATCTAATAGGGTAGCATGCTTTTTCCTCTGCCTGTATGTGTGTGTGGGGGGGGGGGGGGTATGTGCGCATGGGGGAGGGGCTGCCCACGTGTGTGCATGTGCATGTGGACAGAAGTCCACATCAGGTGTATTCCTCAGTCTCTCCAAGGTCTTTTTCTGAACCTGCAGCTCATTGACTCAGCTAGGCTGGATGTCTAGCAAGTTCTAGGGATCTTCCCATCTCTGCCTTATTGGTGAAATTATTAAGGCCACTCCACATAGTTAAAAGGGAGGTTTATTTTGTGGGGTAACTTACAAATGAAGGGGTAGGCTGTAGGGTCTGGCAAAGGTATGGCGCAGTCTGGCGGTGTTCTCTGGAGAATTCTGCTCAGTCTACCTCCTGCGTCCAGCCTCCCAGAACCAAGAGAGAGAGACTATCTTGGGTCTTCTGCTTCCTCCTCCACCCCGCCTTGTGGGCATGACCATTACTGAAGCCTCAATGGGGGTTAGAACTTCCAGGCCAATGCTGGGATGGCTACCCACTACACTGCCTCCCCAGAACTGTTATTATAGGTGTGTGCTAAGGCAACCAGCTTTTCACACGGGTGCCGGGGATCCGAACACATGTCTTCAAATGTGTATAACAAGCACTTTTCCAGCTGAGCCATTCCCCAGCTCCTTTGTCTTTTAAACATTGATTTAAGGAAAAAAGAAAAGAGTAATAGCCAGTATAAAATCCAAAGTTTACAGACATAATAGATATAGTCAGTGCCCCATGGCCCCCAAACCATCATCTGTTCTTGAGGTAGAAGTTTTTCAGGCTCTGGTGTATCCTCGGCACTTATGTCATAGTGGCCCTTTCCCTGAGGAGGATCTACTGTGCTATAGTACAGGCTTCGGTTGAACTGATGAGGCCTCCTTCCATCCTGCCATGCACAGTTTTGTTTCCTGTCCTTTAGAAGTCGCATAGCATGGTATGTCCACTTTGATGGGTACCCAGTTCTCCACCAATCAGTAGAGCAGTAGACCTGACGGGACCTAGATTCTTACCTTGATTCTTGATTCTTACTCTTGTCTCCCCTTGTGTCTTCAACAGGACTCAAGGAGAAGCCAGCTTCAATGGGTCTGGGGTTTTTGGTTTCTGTGAAAATAACAGAAGCTAGTGCTTATCTATTACTTACTTTAAACCAGCAAGTTTTCCTAGCCCCATCTTACAGATGACAAAACTGAGGCCTGGAGAAGCTAAGTAACTTACATGCTTGGAACTGTAAAACTAGGGATTAGAAAACCTGAACTTGAACCTGCTTCATTGACTCCAGAGAGCCTGTGCCTTTAGTAGCCCATTGTCTCTTTATTGCTTAGACAAGTCTTTCCCTTAAACTGATTAAAATTCAGCGGTTTCCATGGCAACGTGGGGAAGTCAATCGTAGAGTAAAAGTCAACACAGCTCTATTGGTTCTCTCCATGGCACACTTCACAGATGCAGGCAGCTGAAGTGTGTGAGGGGAGGTGTTGTCTGAAGCAGCCCACCCTTGCTACACCTGCTTCCTGCAGCCCTCCTCGAATGTCACGTCACTAGCCTGGCGTTTGATCCGTTGCCTATCGGCATCCCTAGAGGACCCATCCTGGAACCTCCATTAGCATAGTCAGTTGAGGCTCAGAGGCCACACTGGTCAGCTGTTTGCATTCTAACTGGGCGGCATGATGGCCACAGAAAGGCTGTATCTATCCACACCCAGCAAAACCCACACAGAAATCTCCAAAAAGCCTACTGACATAGCCAAGCCTTGGTAGAAACAGCCACAAAGGAGCTTTAGTTATTTTGTTTTTGTCTAAGTGAGCTACCCTGGCTTAGGACACAGCTTCATTTAAATGAGCAACTTATGTTGGCCTGTCCTTAGCTGTGTGCTAGGAGAGACTGCACAAACTGCCCCACTGCCTGATCCCTAGTACCACGAAGGTTTACATTCTTTCATTATACCAACTTCTGTTGCATCAAGTTATTCTTCCTGAAATATGAAACACATTTTTTTTGTATTCTCACCACTTCTGATACCAAATGTGGATCTCTTCCATACCAAGAAATCCCTCTGTTTTCTAAACACCTACTGGGGGAATAAGAGATGGGTCAGAATTTAGAGCACTAGCTGCTCTTCCTGAGTTCAATTGCTGGCAACCACATGGTGGCTCACAACCATCTATAATGAGATCTGGTGCCCTCTTCTAAACACCAACGGGCATCCTTCAGCTCAACTCAATCTTGGCACAGTCTACCCAGGGTTAACAACAGATCCCCAAGTTAAGAGCTCCTTCTCTGTTATGGTTGAATATGGTGTATCCCCCATGGATTTAGTTGAAGACTTAGCCCTCAGTGGGATGGCATTGGGTGGTGATGGGACCTTTGGAGGATGGACTTTATGGGAGATGGATAGGGCATTAGCCACATACCCTTGAAAACAATTAAGTTAGTTTTCTTGGGACCCTGTGGAGGTGAGTTTATGGACTTGAAAGACTGGCCCCTCTCCACATTTTCTGGCTTCTTCTATTTCGTTGTAATCTCTCCCTCTTGTGCCCACCATGATGCCATCAGCCATGATGTGATGTGGCCCAGCCAAGCATATGAGGCCACCTGATCATAAGCTTCCCAAACTATGAACTAAATCCATCTCTTTAAATCTCTATCAGTGGTGCTGGAGAGATGGCTCTGAAGCTAGGAGCACTTGCTATCTTCCAGACAACCTGGGTTTGATTCCCACCAGGGTCCAGCAGCAGCCTGCTTCATTTTAGACAGTGCGTGATTGCAATGGCATTCTTCTTTGTATTAACCCCATCACCTGCTGTTCCAAAATGCCTATCCTTTCACCCTTTGAAACCCACTTCCAAGTCTTCACTTTATCATCTCCAACCTTTGATCCCTGCCAAACCTTGCCTTTTCCAAGTTGGAGTCTTCCAGGCTTTCGCCCATTACACACCCTTGAGCTGTGAATGACTGTCTTCCTGCTCACACATGAGCTAGGGTCCCCGCTGTCCTCCTTGACGACAGTCTGGGTTGTCCACGTTGCTCAGACTGTGGTGTCAAACTCAGCACAGACAAGGACAGCCACTTCCCTTGTTCTGCCTGCTGTCCTAGCAAGTGTGCTAACCGGTTTTAACCCGTTCTTCAGAAGGAAAACTGAAGGACTTTTCTGAAAGTTTGTTTGGAAAGCAGTCGGGTTTTTTTGTTTGTTTTTTTGTTTGTTTGTTTTTGTTTGTTTCCAGCCAGCTATAAGGTAGGGAGAAGAGAACTGGTCATGGGATTTTCATTTGTCATACTGTGGTATCTTAGCCTCGAAACACACTTCTTGGTAATTGATTGCATTTATCTGTTCATCTCATCTAATGTAAGAGTTGTATAGAAATGCTGCTTAGGTTTTCCTAAGTACTGAGTAAAGACACTGATGTGTTGGGGCTTCCCAAAGGAATGAAACACTGTGGCAAATCTTTTATGTGGTGGCTCTTTGAAGTGGATAGCACTCCTTACCACTGTTGCCTTGATGGAGTTGTATTTCTGTGAATTTTTTGCCTCTCGCTTTGAAAGGGCCCAGTCCTTCCTCCCTCACCATAGGCCGCGGCCACCCACTCCAGACCACGTCAGCACTGTAACTCTAGAAGTGTAAGTGGGGGGTGGGGGTTACCTCAAAAGCTTTCTTTAGCTAGAACTGTGACTGTGTGTATATGAGATTTGATTATGCCCCGCTCAACGACTTCTCTAGAAGGCAGCATGTGTCAAGGGATGTATAAAGACAGGGACACTACCTTGACAGGCTTGTATCTTTTTTATTTTTCAAAGGTGAGGTCTCACTTACTCTAGGTTAGCTTCAAAGTTGCTTTGTAACCAAGGATGACCTTGAACTTCTGATCCTCCTGCCTCCATCTCCCACATGCTAGACTACAGGTGTGCTCCACCATACCCAGTTTTATAACTTTATGTAGTTCTATGAATTGAACCCAGAGCCTTGTGCATGCAAAGCATTCATTCTACTGACTGAGCTGCATCTCCAGCCCTAATTCCCAACCTGCATCATTTTCTAAAAGGCATATCTGTGATCAGGGCATCTGTATGGGAGAACATTACAGAAAATTAGTACATGTAAAGAAACCAGTATTAAAACTGACAGTGTCCGTTAGTCATTCACTGAATTTAATTTTTTTTTAAAGGACAAAATCTTAAAGGCAAGTGAATTTGAAATAAAGGCCAACTAATTATAGAAGGGAATGTGTTGCATGGGAGTGGGTATATGTAATTATATAGTAATTATGTTGGAAATATAATCACATGCCATCAGCTACTTAAATATTCTGCCAACCACCCCTTCTGATCTCCAAGACCCATGCTGACTTTGTAAAATGTGTGACATGATTTCTTCTTAGAAGCGATGACCTTTTCTGGGCCAATTAAAAGGCACTGCTTTGAGGGATTGGAACCCATGCTCAGGGGGATAAAAGGAAATTGAAACTTCTCTCAGACCGAGCTAATGATGCCAGGAGCAGTTGAGATTAAAAAAAAAAAAAAAAAGAAGAACAAAGTCAGTTTTAAAAAGATTTCCCAAATCAAAGAGCTGCTCTATCTCAAATGCCAGGAAAAAGCAGAGCAGTTTCAGCTGGAGCAGTCATTTGTCTGGATCTCTCTCTCTCTCTCTCTCTCTCTCTCTCTCTCTCTCTCTCTCTCTCTCTCTCTCTGTGTGTGTGTGTGTGTGTGTGTGTGTGTTACAAAATAATTTCTGTGTTAAAATCAAGCACAAGACAGCCCAAGATACACACAGCAACAGTTGTCGGGTGGTCACTGCGACTACAATTATCGCCTTGGCATGCTGCACACTCTGTAGTGTACTTGTTACAGCTGTTTGTGTTCATCTGCTTGGGCACAGACCTTGTGGTACAAACAGGAGGAATCTATTTGCATCTCGGTCTGGAGACTGTGGATCCTTCAGGAATCTCTTCCCAGCTGATCCTCACTGTGTATTCACATGGCTTTTTCTAGAGATGTATGCACTTGGAGGAGTTGGGGTGCTTAGCCCTGTGGTTTATCTTCATTCATTCATTCATGCATGCATGCATGCATTTTATTGTGGCTGGGGATCCTAGCCAGTGCTTTCATGTCTGCTGGGCAAGTCCTTGCCCAGTGAGTATAGCCTTAGCCCAATTCCTCTTCTTACAAGTGCACTAATCATTCTGATTGGGGCCCCATCCTCTTGATCTCATTTAACTCGCTTCTGCGTGTACACACACACACACACACACACACACACACGTGTGTGCACATGGAGGCCAGAGGACCACTTCAAGGGTCATTCCTCAGGTGCCACTTTTTCTTTTTGAGGCAGTCTCCCACTTGTCTGAAATTTGACAATCAGGTTAGGCTGCCAGGCCGCTGAGTCCCCAAATCCACCTGTCTGTGCTCCCCCAACATTGGGGTCATAAATGCTCTCAGTCACCAGGGTTTGTGGCTTATTGTTTTACGTGGGTTCTGGGGATCAAACTCAGGTCTTTGTGTGTTAAAGCTATCTTCTGGCCCCTTGGTTAACTATCAGAGCTGCTTTACTCCAAATATAGATGTGGTGGGAGTTGGGGGTGCAAACATTTAATTAGTAAGGCCATCCCACCATAAAGCTTTCAGTCTCGAACTCCTGGACTTGGCAGAGTGCTGTGTTTCCTGTGTACATGTATGACAACAGAAATGCCTGGCATAGGGAGCTGGCAAGTCGTCAGGGGCAGTGCTGTGTTTTCTGCTCAATCTATAAATACATTAGTGGTCCGAGTCATAGAGCATCAGCTTCTTCACTATAGATTTGCTTGAACCCCCTCAAGGACAGGTTAATGGTGGGGTAGCCCGAGAGCAATTCTCTACCATAAGCCACAGCTTCGGAACACTTGGTGTCTCCCTAGCAAGTCAGGCATTGGCGAAATGAACTTTACACATCCCACTTTACTGTCCCCTAACTTCCACCTGGTTGGGGTTGCAGCATCCATCTTGGTCACTCCTATTTGTACCAGGACTCTGAGGTTCCCAATGGGACTCAGAATGCCACATGCCAGCTTGGAAATCCGAGGATGAGATGGTTGTTGTGGGACGGAAAGGCACCCAGCCACTTTTGTTCCTGTGCACGTGAAGCAAAGACAGATTTCCTCCTGTGCTGCTGTCATTTGGTTTTGATGCTTCGATCGTTTGAGCTAGGTAAACAGACAACGGGGTCCTCAGACAAGAAAGATGAGCCTGTGAGAGCTAGAGACGGCTGGGTGGATAAGAAGGTATTCGGGGAAAGGTTAAAGACACCGGTCATAAATCTGCCGCGAGGTTCAGACAGGGGGTCACGAAGCTGGATTAGAGGCAGGGGTCACTGTGGTGGATTTAGAACTTAGGTCCTGATTCTGACACCTCTGATCAGCCTCCTTCATCCTGCTCTTTTGGCTCCAGATGTTGGGAGGTTGAATATGCATGGATGAGACAGTAGCTGACTACTGTGATGTGTCTTACAGGTGACATGGTATTGCTGTGACGGTAAGGTCCTTGAGAAGTAGGTCAACCAGCGTCCCTTGCCACAGGCTCTGCTTACCTGTGCTGTGTCACATGATCAGTAAGAGTTGCCTGACAGCTTGCCAGTTTTAATCTTTGTGGTTTCCTATGGTCCCAGGAGGCCAGGCCTTCCTGGAGAGTGGTACCAGGTTGTGAGTTTGCACAGGGTATGAAACACATTTGAATTTTTCTTTACGTGTTTTACATATCCAACATCATGAGCTGATAAGCTAATTTCTTGACCCAAATGGTCCAGGCATTCTGGAGGGTTGTCCTGGGAAGCAAGAATGAAGCAAAATATTGGGGGATGGGGGATGTATACAGAGAGAGAGGGAGAGAGACAGAGAGACAGAGAGAGACAGAGAGGGAAGAGGTAGGAAGACAGGGCCATGCATCACACTCTACTAATTTTGAACAGAACTCTTTTTTGTTTCAAGTGTGACTTATAAAGTAAGATTGAACCCCACTTGAGTCTGATGCTGGGAAAGAGCTAATACTATACAAAGTAGTTCAACAAACTTAAAAATGTTACATACCGTCTGGTTTCTCTTTGGTCTGGCTGTCATCTCCACCTGCTATGCCACTGAGCTGCAGGGTTTAGGAACCCATGTGCCAGACTCTGCTCTAGAATTGAATTTTAGTGGGTTGTTAAGACAGGGTTTCACTATGGAGCCGTGTCTGTCCTGAAGTTCAGTTTATAAACCACTTTGGCCTTGAACTTACAGAGATCCATGTGCCTCTCCCTCCTGAGTGGTAGGATTAAGAGTGTGGGGCATCACACTGGGCTCGAGCTGAAATTTCCAGTGTGGGCATCACTAACATCTTAGGCTGGGTAGGTCTTTGTTGTGTGGGAACAGGGTCTGCCCCAGGCCTTACAGGCTACTTAGGAGTGTCCCTGATTTCTATCCGATTGATATCACTCCAACTGTGACAAGTCAAGTGTCTCCAGATATGTGCAGAATATCACCCAGAATCAAAATTGCCCCTGGCTGCAAACCACATGAATATCAGTAAAGGACATCATCTATGGAAAAATGGTGAGTCAGAGAGTCCTGTTGTTTTCATGCCTGTTTTTATTTATGAGCCTTTGCTATATGCCATGAATTGTGCTGGGAGATAGAGATACAAGAATGAATAAGTCATGGTTTTTACTGAAAGAGAAGAATCTAACAGAAGAAAACTCATAAATAAGCACATTGCCAATCATCGAGGTTCATGCAATGAAAGAGTCTTGCAGAGGGACTGGGGTCATGTGTTTTTCATGGTCAAGGGCGGGGAGTTGCTTGGACGCAGCTGCTGGAGACATGAAGGGTTTCCTGGACTTGCCGAGTTCAAGATCAGCCTGAGCTGAATCTGAAAGGATCAGACGTGGGTGTAGGCTAACCACTGAGGATTCCGAGGGAGTGTGGAAGCACACGACACAAGTGAAATGAGAAAGCATGGAGTGTATTGAGAGCTGGGTAGGGCAGTTGGGAGAGGGGACAGATGACTTGGTGCGCCTCTCTGTACTTCATTCCAGACCTTCCTGATGCTGCAACCCTTTACTGCCGTTCCTCAGGTTGTGGGGACCCCCAACCACACCGTTAGTTTTGTTCCTACGTCATGACTGTAATTTTGCTACTGTTATGGATCTTAATGTAAACATTTTCGGAGATACAGGTTTGCCAAAGGGGTCACGATCCACAGGTTGAGAAACCACTATTCTAGACGGTGAGAGGCCACTGGAGGGGCTCAGGTTGAGAGTGTGCATGTTTTTATTAAAACCAACTGTGTGTATGGGTGTGCAGAGAATGGGTGTTAGGGACACACGGGCCAAAGCAGGGACACCATCTAAGAGGCCAAGGGATGATGAAGACTTGGAGTCCAGTGACAGAAGGAAGAGCGTTGAGAAATATTTTATAGATTAAAAAAAGGCATGGCATGTGGCTCGTACTATAGTAGATGAGAATGAGCAAAGATTGCAGGTGAGTGCCTGTCCTGGGTGGTATCCAGTGACACTGCCATTGTCTTGCCTGTGGCAAATGCCCAGTGAGGGTTGCTGCTGTTGGTGGTAGCATATTAACTTATCCCCACTTTGCAGATAAGAAAATCAAGGCTCAGAGGAGAAAGGTTGCTAATGCAGAATGCCACAACAGTGGCAAGAGAACTTGGGGCTTGGGAACAGCTTGGTCACCTGACTTGCAGCCTGTCCTGCTATGTGCTTTGGCTGAGGCTAGCGAAAGCTGGCAAAAAGATGAGTCCCTTTGGAAAGAAAAGTAGCCATGGATAGGGTTGGCTTTTATGCTTGGCAGGTGCTCAGTCGATATAGAAGGGAGATGTGATTTTAATGAAAATGATGCCAATATATTTGCATATCTGTTTTCCTGTGTTCTACATCAGGGAGAGCAAATCGCTTGCCAAGCATTATATGCAAATATCACCCATGTGAGCTGTAGCTCTGGCTGCTTCTCAGGTTCTGTAGGGACAAGTGAAGGCTTGAGGCCCCGCTGTGCATTGTCCTGCTTCTGTATTTAAATGTTCTCCTTGTCTCTTTGGATGCAGAGCCCAGGGCATAGTGGTAATGAACACTTGCCAAGCCAGTCAGTCATTTATGTAATATTTTAGCTCAACATTAAACCTTCGGCCAACAAGCTAACTTGCAGTCCTATTATCCAAAGATATTAATATGACTAGAACCAGGAATGACCATCAGGAAGGGAAGCGGGGAGAAAGTAGAAACATATGAGCGTGCTTAAGATAAACACAGATCCCTCTGCAACTTCCCTTTGGGGTTGCTCTTTTAACCTTGTCTTCTCCAAATCTCTACTTCAAAGCTCCTAGAGAAATCAAGATGCCACAATGCAGGATTTACTTATATTTTTAGAAAGTATTCCAAAAGACCAGCTAAGCCTGTGGGACAGCAGCAGTGACAGGGCCTGTCGTTGAAAAAGTGAAGAATGATTATAGCCTGTGACCTGGGACAGCTCAAAGGACCTGTAAGAATTGTCAGGGAATGTTGCTGGTGTTTATGGCTGAGGATCACCTGCCTTCTCACTGGCCTGCATGGAAGTGCATAGCACTCCAGATCCCCACAGCTGCTTACATCTTTTAGCTGTGCATTTGAGGCACAGCTTTGTACCCGTGACTCTCAGCTCACACAGACCATGCTACTGAAGCACTTGCCCTACAGAACTGGATGGGACTTGATCTGGAGTCAGGATTCCCAGAAGAGTGAATGTGCCAGAAAGCTCCTGTGCTTGGGTTGTATTTCTTGTGCATCTGTGATACCAGAGACCCCTCACCGTCCCCAAGGCAGGGCTTGCTACTGAGTTCCTCCTTAGAAACTATGACTGGTCAATAGCTCATACTCAATCCATTTTTTTAAAAACCTGGTTATTCTTTTTAAAACGGATCTCATCTAAATTGTAACTCTAGGTAACCAGACTATTTTTTCACTTGTGTCTGGATGCTAGACATCTCTCCAGGTTAAACAAATATTTCCCTCTGCCATATTATATTCCCAGACCAGATCTGTTTGACTTACTTCCCCTCTGCCCTCTCCGATAGCTCAGTTAGTTGCATAGTGCTTCGGAAAAGTCCATCTTGGTTTGTTGGAATATGGCTGTCTGTGAAAGATCGTACAGTCTCTTTGGGAGCAGAAAGGAGCTGTATTCACTGTAGTGTGTCCAGTGAGGGACACATAGTAGGCAGCCAAAGAATGCTAGTACTACTTGGAGGATATCTGCAGGGTAGGGGTGTGTCTAGGGCTAGAGCACTTTAAATGCATCTGATCTCAGGAGCGGAGGCTTGACAGGCCACCAGATGGGGATTTGACACTGCATTGTCACCACTGTGTAATGGAAAAGACACTCTTTCTTGGTGGACCTCAGTGTCCCTGTATCTTAGCTGGCTTTCTATTGCTACAATAAGAGCCATGACTAAAATCAGCCTGGGGAGGAAAGGGTTCGCTTGGCTTACACGTTTCTATCACAGTCCATCATGGAGGGAACGCAAGGCAGGAATCTGGTGGCCGTGACTAAAGCAGACATCATGGAGGAACACTGTTCACTGGCTTGTTCTCCATAGCTTGCTCAGGAGTAGCCCTGCCCACATTGGGCTGGGCCCTCATACATCCATCATTAATAAAGAAAATGCACCATAGACTTGCCCAGAGGCCAGTCTGATGGAGGCATTTTCTCGGTTGAGGGTTCCTCTTCCCAGATGATCCCAGCTTGTGCCAGGTTGACGGGAGAACTTGCACACTCCATATGAAGAGGGGAAAAGGATGTAACAGCTCTTACTCAAGAGTTGTGAGAAGTCTCACAGTTCCTGGCATGTGATAGGTGCTTAGTAGGTACATTTATTCCTCTGATAGACCTACTTGGGGGGGGGGGAGTAGAAGTTTACTTGCTTGCTTTCTGTCTTTTTTTTTGGGGGGGGGGAGACAGGGTCACACCATGTGGCTCAGGATGGCCTGAAAATCAACACATAGATCCAGCTGGCCTCCAACTCTCAGAGACCCACTTGCCTCTGTCTCCTGAGTGCTTAAATGAAAGGCACTTGCCCTTGGAGCTCCCAAGCACTCTTCATATTTCTGTATCCAGAAGCTAGAAGTATGTATTTATGTAGGGCTATTGAAGAGAGGGCTCACTCTCAGTATCAGCAGAAACATACATGCATATGTCCTTTAAGAATTAATTGTGAGCATTGTCGGTGAGACAAAATCACGCTGTGTGGAAGAAACAATATTTGAAGTCAAAGGACCTGGTGTGATTCCCTTTGTGGCCTTTAATTCTGATAAGTTGACATGTCTGCTTACATCCAGCTATTCACTGTGTTCATAGCCATTTGCTTTCACTTGTCCTGGACGTGGATTCTCGGTTACCGTCTCCTTTTTAGTCACTTGTGTTGGGCCCAGAGCACGTTCCACTGTCTTGAAGCAACAGGAATCAGCAGCTGCTCGAGGGCCCGGTGGAGTTCAGGTTCTGTTTCAGTGAGTGGCGCAACAGTGACATCCATTGGCCTGTTTCCTAAGCAGAGAAGAAAGCTTTTGACTACTGGGCTTCTGGATACAGAAATATGAAGAGTGCTTGGGAGCTCCAAGGGCAATAGGGAATTTAATTCGTCAAGCTGTGGCCGGCATAGCTCTGGTCCCCGGCAGCCTGGGCTGGTTTCAGGACCCTTTCCCAACGATGTGTTATTAAGACAAGTGCTACCTGTCTTCTCCCTGGCCGTGTGGGAGTTTGCCCTTTCTGTGAAGTTCAACTCTTCACTTCACTGGGTTGCAGGTAGCCATTGGTTTGGGATCCACACACTGAACACAGTAACAAGGGTAATTCTCTTTACTTCTGGAACTTTCCACTGTGCTAATGTTGATGCCACTTGCTTTTATGGCTACCATTGGCTTTTCCAAACATCTTACAATAAATTCCCACAATCCTCCAAAAGTTGTGGGAGTTTAGCATCTGTCAAACTAAGGATGGGAAGCAGAGCACTGGATGACAGAGCTCAGTGACTTACATTCACTGCCCCAGCTGGAAGGAACCCAGTCATCACAGACACTTGGGCAACATTTCTAGAGGTGCCCTGAGGAGAAGATGCAATGTTGAGATCAAAGGGAAGAGAGGACTTCGTGGGTGGAGATGAGCCAGCAGTGAGCGAGTACTCTCAGGTAGACAGTAAGGGGGAGTACTGGTTCCCATCTCCATAGAGACCAGAACAGAAAAGACCAAGACTAAAATTATTTATTTTTTACCACTAAGCGTTGGGTTACTCAAGAGAGCAAGGACAGATGCTGTAGAGGTGGCTCAGCAGTTAAGAGTGCATTCAGAGGATTCAGGTTCAGTTCCCAACACATGCCAAGAGGCTCACAACTGCCAGGAACTCCAGTTCCGGGCGGTTCAATACCCTCTGGTCTGCGCTGGCACCCAGACACACATGGCAGACGCGTGTGCGCGCATGCGCACGCGCGCGCGCACACACACACACACACACACACACACACACACACACACACGTATTTTAAAAACAACCTTAAAATAAAACATTAATGACAAACAAGGCAACGCATGTCCTGAAGACCTCTGTTCCAATGAGGGCTAGAGAGCTGGGCGGTAACTTCTAACAACGGGTCGTTACAAGTGTTGTTCCTGAAAAACATCATTTCTACTCCTCTTCAATGTGGGGTGTGTGTGTGTGTGTGTGTGTGTGTGTGTGTGTGTGTGTGTGTGAGAGAGAGAGAGAGAGAGAGAGAGAGAGAGTATGTGTGTGTGTTAGTTTCCAAATAATAGCTAGACAGGGACACCCCCAGGATGAGAAACCAAGTGAACAGTCTCAGTTCAACTCAAAGCCAAATTATCAAACATCTCTCGATTTCAAAAGCAGGCATGTGGTAATACTGACGCATCCGACACATCACACTTACACATGGAAACAAGACCCAGGGACTCAATTTCACACTGTGTCACTTCATAATAAACCTTTTTTTAGAAAGGATTAGAGAATTTGTAACAACTAACAATTTGTAACTATTGGTGATGCATGAGGCCAGACCCATTACTGACTCAGCTAATACAACTTTCTTGGATGATCCTTCGGATTCAACAACAACAATGACTCATCTGAGGAGAGATCTCATTAGTATTCCCTTCTTCCTGGGCTGCCACCCAACAGGGGACTTTTCCCAGTATGCCTTCTTACTCACTTGTTTTCCTTGTAGACACCCATGACCCATCCTGCAGCCTGTCTCCCTTCCCTGGTGACGGCACCCCATGCGAACTCACTGGACAGGGTCCCATGCACCACACCCTGTGTAGACAGAGCCTTCTAAGGATGGCGCCTCATAGGTGGCCCAAGACACCTGGCCACGTGTCAGGTCCAGAGATCCTCTCCTTTCTGCAGCTACTTGGGCTCTTCTGAGGAAACTGGAGCCCACATCTGAAACCTCACTTGTCGTAGTGGTGATTGTTTTGCTTTAGAAACTGCCGGGTCAGATAAATGAGTTTATCCTGCAGTTATTGGGCTGTGTTTAGGATCCTTACATAAATACCTGAATAGAAACCCGATCAATGCTGGGAAGCTATTACGGGCTTTGGGAAGCCTCCAACAGTGTGAGAAAAGATAAGTTCAGGGCTAGCCAGAAAGTGGACGTTTTTGCATGTGAGAGGCTATAATATATGGCGATGAATTTCTTTTCCTGATTTGTCTAAAAGTAGTTCTATTGACAGGTAATTTACAAACTGGAATGTCTGTACAAATAAACACCTGCCCATTGGTGTAATCTGATCCCCGACAAGATGTGGAACATGTTCATCACCCCAGATGGATGCCGAAGGCGTCCACTGACCTCATTCAGGTCACCCTAGAAACACCTTCACTCAGTCTGGATACAAGAGCAGCCTCTTCTTCCTCCTCCTGTCCTCAAATGCTGGGAGTACAGGTGTGTGCCGCCATGTGTGCTCTGTGTGGCTCTTGGGATTGAACCAATCTTGGCTGGTGCTAGGCAAGCACTCTGGTATCCCAGCCACACCCTCAGCTTTTCTAGAACTTTGTTAAATGAGAGAGCACTATACTGCCTCCCGTAGACTCCAGTTGTCATTGTTTCTGAACTTGAACCATGTTTGTGTTCCTAGTTCATTGTTGCTCATTCTCCTGTTGATGAACATGTGACCCTTGTCCAGTCTGTGGCGATTATGAATGAAGCCGCTGTGAACATTAGTGAACAAGTCTTTTATAGACACACATTTTCATTTCCCTTGAGTAATTATCTGTAAATGAAATGTGGAACCATAGGGTAGATGTAGGTTTGACTTATAACAAACTTCTGTCCCATTTCCTGAAGTGGTTAGATCATCTGCTGCTTTCCCACCACCTTCCCGACTGATGGCAATTGTCCTCGTTTCCTGTTGCTGTGGAGAATTCTACTGCAGACAGGGCCTCTGAAAGCTCCAGGTTAGAAACCACTTGTGATTCAGCTCCTGCTCGGGCTCTTACAAAGCTGAACTCAAAGTGTACACTGAGCTGGTTCTTATCTGGAGAATCTGGAGTAGAGTCTACTTCCAAACCCACTCGCGAGGTTGGCGGAGTTCCACTTCTTACAGTTGTTGGGGAGGGTCTCCATCTTTTCACCGATGTTACCCAGAGCCGACTGCTCCCGGAGACGGCCGTGTTGTCCTTGAGCCTGTAAGACACACCCGGACCATTCCTTCCTGCTTAGAATCCCACCGACTTCTGCAGCCAGCCGGCAAATGAAAGTTAGGCCGGACCCACCGAGACAATCTCTACATCTGCTTGTCATTATTGTTTGTTCATTCATTCATTCATTCATTCATTCATTTAGGTGTTTGTGTATTTATTTATTTATCTGGTGGGGTTGGGGGGACACAACATACATGTGGAGAGCAGAGTAAAACTTTCTAGAGTCTTCCTTTTTGTTGAGGGAGGATCTCTTTGTTTCTTCCACTGGGCTATGTCCTCCAAGCTCAGCTGGCCTAGGTTGCTTCTGGACAAGTGTCCTTCTCACTCCCTGACCCATATTTTCCTTCCTAAAGAACCGTAACTATCTTGGTTTCAAGAATTATCTTTTACCATTTTTTGTTTGTTTGTTTCTTGCCTTTAATAATCCTTCATCTAAAGTCCACTGCTGTTGGAGACGGAGAGAAGGCTCAGGGTTCAGAGCACTGGCTGCCCTTCCAGGGGACTGGAGTTTGGTTCCCAGCATCCGCAACAACCAACAACCACACATACCCCACATCCCAGCACTTACATCCTAGCACCCACAAACTCCACTTCCAGGGCATCCAGTGCCCTCTTCTGGCCTCTGTGGGTACCAGGCATGTACATGGTGCACAGTATACATGCTCACAAAACATATACACACACACACACACACACACACACACACACAGAGAGAGAGAGAGAGAGAGAGAGAGAGAGAGAGAGAGAGAGTGTTTATCAGTGTTTACTCTAATGGCCTTTTCAGCACAAATTAATTACGACCAGAAAATGTATACATAAGTTTAAATGAGTTGACCAACATGCCTTATGCATTTTCTTGTACCTATAAGTTACAAAATTGAAAGCCAATGGAGACAGGTCTTGTGGGTCTTGCCCCTGGAGCTCACTGTGCAAACCAGGCCTGCTTCGAGCTGCAGCAGTTCTTCTGTGTCTCGTCCTGGGTTCTGGGATTACAGGGGTGACCCATCAGGTCTGGCTCCGGAAGCTAGTACTTCCACGTGGTAGCCAGGATAACAGAATCTGAAGTTGAAAAGTTCCCAGGTCTTAGATCAAGCGAGAGCAGGAGAAGTTAATGTGTAAAGTCTCTAGACTCCTGGCTAGAGCGTCATCTGCTGCCTTCTGGAGGCCCTTGAATTGTAAGGTGTCTGTCCCTGATCCTTAGGTGACCACGAGTTGTTGACTTAAGTCAATCGATAAGTCTCTGGCAATCTAGACATTACTGACAGTCACACAGAGATTATAGTATCTTCCCCTCATTCCAAAGGAAAAAAGTTCAACTGGCTTAATCTGTTCTGCTAAGTTTATCTTTTATCAGCTTACAATGAACCGGGATGGGAGGAGGCAGCGAGATGTGACAGCTCAGCTGATAAGATCTTGGGAGTCTCTGTTCTGTGTGTGACTTGTGCAGGACCGAGGGGCTCTGCACCCCCTGATGGAAGACTAAAGAATCACAGGCCTGCCCTTCGGGGACACTCTTCATAAGCCCTGATTTTCACAATAAATCCCAGAGGAGTCGGCTGTGAAGTCAGGGGACCTGTGGAGCCCTGACTAGTGTCCAGGCTTTCAGCTGGAGCTCCTCACCGGGCACTGTTTGGCCCAGGCAGCAATGTGGGCTTTAATGGTTGGGGGTTTTGTGGATCTCCTCGCCCTGTTTTCTCCCCTCCCGTTCCTCCTGTCTCCACTTTGCCCACTTCCTCTCCACCTCCCATCCCCACCCCCTGGGAGAGACGGTCTCACGAGGTAGTACCAGCTGGCCTACAACTTATTAAGCTGACCAGGCTGACCTAGAACTCAGAGAGATCCACCTGTCTCTGCACCACTGTATTTAGCCTTCTCCTAGTCTTCTTAAAGACGTCCTTAAGGTCAAGAGTCACTTCTTTATTTATTTATTCATTTATTTATTTTTTTTTTGCCCCCTGGGGGATAGGTTTAGCTCAGCCTTTGAGCTGGTGAGCCTCCTGCTCCACCTTCCAGATGCCAGGATTACATCCTGATGTGTGTGATTACATACACAGTGTATGCCACCGTGCCTGGCTTAGATCGCTGTTTTTAGTTGAATTAATTTTTTAAAAAATTAGATTTTCAAAACTCGGGTGTTTTTTAAAATGTGTATAAATGTTTTGCTGGCCTGTATGTCTGTATGCCTGGTGCCCAGGAGGCCAGAAGAGGATCTTGGCTCCCCAGAAACTGGAGTCACAGATGGTTGTGAGCCACCATGTGGGTGCTGGGAATCAAACCTGGGTCCTCTACAAGAGCAGTCAGTACTCTTAACCACTAAGCCACCTCTCCAGTCCCTAGTTGAATTAATTTTGAATATTTAATATGTAAAAGATAGTGAGAAAAAGAGGCTTTAAGGGAGAACAGGAGAGAGGGATAAAAGGAGGGTAATGGAATACATATGACGTGAGGGCAGAAGGGGGGTCCCGGGAGGATGAGGGGGACATCACGAGAGAGCGGGAGGATGGGGGATTAGAACTCAAGAAAGATCAAGAAAAGTAAAATATATATGCACTGGCCATAATAAGACCCATTACTTTGTATGTTATTTTTTTTTTCACAAAGAATAAAAAAGCCCAGAACACTAAGAAATAATTTTTAAAAAATTAACACTTGAAAATAGAGGTATTAAAAAAAAACAATCAATTTGTAGACCATAAACCACTCATTAAAAAAGACCTTACTGGCTGGGGAGATGGCTCAACAGGGAAGAGTGATTGCTGTGTAAGAAGGAAGACCTGAGTTCAAATCCCAAGAGCCTACCTAGAAAGTTGGAGACAGTCATATGCATGCTCATCATCCCAGCAGAAATAGGAAGGTCACAGGGGCTCCGTGTCTGCCAACCTATCTCCAGGTTCAGTGAGAGGCCTTGCCTCAAAAGAATAAGGTGAACAGTGCTTCTCTGGCTTCTACACACACACACACACACACACACACACACACACACACACACACACATTCTCACATGTAAATCTTACTGTAAAAATGGCAACCTATAAAAAGTCAAATGAAACCAGTGCACACCTTACTCCCAGCTTTAGGGAGGCAGAGGCAGGAGGATCTCAGTGAGTTCAAGGCTAGCCTGGCCTACAGAGTGAGCTCCAGGACAGCCAGGACTATGTAGAGAGACCCTGTCTCAAAACAACAACAAAATGAAAACACATTAAAACGTACACTGTACTTGAAATAGGCAAAGTTATGAACACGAGAACATAAAAGGTGGAAACAGATGCATTATGGAGGTGGGACTGTGGGAGACTTCCCTTTACAGTTCATTTAGTTCCTTGTTGACGTGTTTCCTACACTAAAAAACAGCACATAAGAAGTAGAAAACATAATGCTAAATTAAACAGACTCCCTCCCATCCTCTCCCTCCTCAAAGAAGTTGGAAAATATCACGGGAAAATTCCGATGTCCAGCTTCTGTCTGAGAAGTTGGAAACAGGTTCCACTGGGCGACCATCCTTGGAAGGCCTCTCTGGACAAGATGAAGGCATTCCAGTGAGCCATCACCCCTGGCTTGTTCTGCCTCATAGCTCCTATTTCTCTGTAGTCTACCTCCCGTGCTGATTTGAGACACCTTGTCTGGCTGTCCAAACAGCCTCTTATCTGGCCTCTGTACCCGAGCATGCTTGGCTCCCATTTCCTGGCAGCTGTAGATAGCAAGCCGGGTTTACACAGTGGGTGAGCTGCATGGGATTCTTATGGTCATTGGCATTCCTACAACTTTAGAGAATACCCTTTTACTCATGGACTAGCGTATTCAAAAATTTCTGAGTTAGAAAAATGTATTCTTATTCTTGTGTGTAGTGTGTGAGTCGGGGGGTGCTTGTGGGAGTCAGAGGACAAATTTTTCTTTTTTTCTTTTCCTTTCCTTTCTTTTTTTTTTTTTAATTCTTGTTTGTTTGTTTGTTTTCAAGACAGGGTTTCTCTGTGTAGCCTTGGCTGTCCCGGATCTTGCTCTGTGGACCAGGCTGGCCTCAAACTCACAGAGATCTGCCTGTCACTGTCTCTGAAGCTCAGGGATCAAAGGCATGTGCCACCACCGCCCAGCTTAGAGAGTCTGTTCTGTCCTTCCTCATGGGCTCTCCTCACAGGCTGCCAGGAAACACTCTGAGCCATCTTGCCAGCTCAGAAAGTTATGGATTTAAGTAAAGAAAACATTTTGTATTTGTAAAATCAGGTTAGTTGGAAAAGGCAGTTTCCTATCTAAAGAGCTCAGTGAGCCTCACATTGTTGGAACTTTTGTAGCATTTCTGTGTATTTTTCCCGATTGGTGATTTTTCTTCAGTTTGTGTAGCCAGAATGTATAGTTGACTGATAGCTGTGACTCTCAATCAAATAATCTTATTTTTATTTTCACATGCTTTGATTTGATTTTTATGTGTATGAATATTTTGCCTGCATAGATGTGTGTTGTAGAAAATTATTTTAAGGTGTGTTACTTTTGTTTATACTGCATTTATTTAACTGTGTGAAGCTGTGTTACTGTGCCTGTCTAAAACACCCGATGGTCTAATAAAGAACTGGCCAATAATAGCAAGGCAGGAGAAAGGATAGGCGGGGCTGGCAGGCAGAGAGAATATATAGAAGAGGAAGAAAAGAGATGGAGGAGTAGAGAAAAAGAGCCAGAGAAGTATGAGGACATCAGAGGCCAGCCACCCAGCTACACAATGAGCAACAGAGTAAGAGTAACATTTACAGAAGTAAGAGAATAGGAAAAGCCCAGAGGCAAAAGACAGATGCGATACGTTAAGAAAAGCTGGCCAGAAACAAGCCAAGCTAAGGCCAGGCATTGATAAGTAAGGCTAAGCCTCTGTGTGTGATTTATTTGGGAGCTAGGTGGCAGGCCCCCCAAAGAAGAGCAAAAACAACTAACAACATAAGTGATCACTTGTCTGGTGCCTGAAAGGCCAGAAGAGAACACTGGATCCCCTGAGTTATGGGTGGTAAGCTGCCATGTGGGTGCTGAGAAGTGAACCCAGGTGCTCCGTAAGAGCAGCCAGTGCTCACCTCCTGAGTTCCCTCTCCAGCCCCAAGAGTCTGACTCTTTAGCCTCCATGTGAGGAGGCTAGCAGAGCTTTCAAAGATAATAATGTCCGTGCTATTATTAAATGATTAATGACAACAGTGAAGCCTGGAATCCATTCCCAGGAATTAAATTCAGTCGACTTGGAGTCAGGGCTGAGCCTCTGTGACCTTTGCTTTTCAAATACATGAATAAATGCACATAACATTAGTTACTAACCCAGCCAATTTTAAGTGGACAGTTTAGTTTTGTCAAGTACTTTTGAACATTTATCTAGTATGTGCAAGGCCTTGGGTTCTATTCCCACATTGTCAACAGCAAAGTATATTCAAATTGTTGTGCATTAGAAATGGATCTCGGATGTCTTATCTTGCAAAACTGAAGCTTCATGCGTACTAAAAAGCAACTCTAGCTCTGTACATACTACAATATAGTCTTCACATTTCCCTGCCCCAGGGCCTTGACTGAATCTTGGTTTAAAGACTGCTTGCTAGGTAATTCAAGTGAGCCCAAACTGAAAACCATTGACCAGGGTCCCCACCCTAAACAGGTTCTAGATTTTTACAGTTGTTATTTGGTTACTATAGTTACCAATGCCACTCAAAATTAGGTGGGATAAATTTATTGCCAACATAATAACATAGGACTGGACTGTAAGTGTTCTTGAGCAATAACAGCCTTCTACCCTGGGCCTCGAAAGGAGGAATCACTTCAACTTGGCAGGAGTCCTGCCTGAGAGGTGCTTGCTTATTCATGCCCCACTCAGCCAATGTGACCAGGCGGGCATCCAGGCGAGTTCAGTTTGATTTCCTATCTCCCTACCTTAGATAGCTTATGTTTAATTTCTTGACCCACCTTCCATACCAGTTACAGGTGTGGCAACTGGGCAGGTGTACCAGGAAGCTATGGCATTCCTGGAGCACCCTGGACCTATGTATGGTCTTGTCAGGAGCACCAGCCACTTGGAGAACAGAAGGTGCTGGAAGGCCCAACTGTATGTTGGCTATCCCAGGAGTGGTGAGCCTTGCCCGCGTGTTCTATGGACTTCCTGCTTTGTGCCACATCTACAACAGTTTCCCTGTGTGTCTGGTGTTCATGGCTACTGAAGCTTGCCGAGTTTATTATCTTAATTCCTACCATGTGTGATCATTCTTCCTGAGTCTGATAGCATAGATAGATACATTGCCTTGCTCTGGTATTTTTCCAAGAACAGTCTGCTTTGTCCATCTGTGTTTGTTTTTGTTTTGTTTTGTTTAGAGTCTTGGACCTTACTTACATCCTTCCTTTGTAACACAAAATTCCACCCTTCTTTCTCCCTGTTCCTTGCTGGTGTAGTCTTTCTCTTTGCCATCAGGTGTGACGGCCTGACCCCATGTTGTCCCTTCCATCTCTGATAAGTGCTGGCCTGAAGTTCTGTAGTAGCAGCTCTGACCTGCCTGACCCTGCATATTACAGAAAACTTGAAGTGCATCATGAAGTTCCAGCTAGACATATTTATCACAGAACCAAACAGAACCAGGTCACGGCATGACCCTGTGGGTTATGAGGAAAGAATTTTCCAAGGAAATGTTTGGGCTGAAGTATTTAATGATTTAAAGAGATACGGCCAAAGGCCTCCAAAAAATGCGCTGTTTTCTATATTGTATGTGTAACACTAAAGAATCCTGTAGTTCCTAGTGTTTCTTCAAGTTAGAGAAAGTTCTGGGCTCACTCAGTATAGCTGTAGATTTATGTGATTGTATATTATAAAGACAGTTCATGTATTTCAACTTGCCTGAGTCGAAGAAAGATCTGTTTAACTCTTCATTTTATAGTTTTTATTGTCATAGAGATGGATTTCATAAAGAACTTTGTCTATATTTACCCTCATATCAATTCTTTAATTTTACTATATTTGTGTGTGTGTGTATGTGTGTGTGTGTGTGAGTGTGTATACACATCAACAATGCACACCCATGTGGATCCCAGGCATTGAACTCAGGTTGTCAGCAAACACTAAGACTGAAAACAATTTTGGGGACGGTAAGGTGTACTTCATCTCCTAACTCCAGCTCACAGTCCTGCGGGGAGTGAACAGGGCCGCAGCCGATGCAGAGGCTATGGGGGACCCTGCTGACTGGTTTACTCCTCAGGGCTTGCTCAGCCTGCTTTCTCATACACCTCAGGACCACCTGTCCAGGGATGGGACGGCCCATTGATGTGGGTCCTCTCACATCAATTATTAATCAAGAAAATGCTTTACAGATTTGCCTATGGGCCAATCTAGTAGAGGCATTTTCTTAGTTGAGCTTCCCTCTTCCCAGATGACCCTAGCTGTGTCAAGTGGACAAAAACAAACAAACAAACAAACAAAAAACCAAAACACTAACTAGCACACAGCTATCTTGCCAGATCCCCATCAACTTATGAAATGTATACAGTGACCTATTAGTCAACCCTGAAAAGGAAGGAAATTGCCTTGCAGGTTACAGTGTGAATGAACCTCGAGGGTGTTATGGTAAATGAAACACACCAATCTTACAAAAGTACATACTGTATGATCCCATTCATATATATACCCAAAGAAGTCAGGTTCAACAAAGTGGAATGGTAGTTGGCAGGGGCAGGGTGTGGAAGGATTTAAAAACTGCTTAATGGGCAAGAGAGGTGCAAGATAAAAATAAGAATTCTGTGGCAGGATGGTAGTGACCAAGGGACAGCCCTTGGAATATAATTTGTGCCACTGAACTGTGGTTAAGGTACACTTTGTTATTTATAGCTACAGCAATTTATGAAAAGGAAATGCTGTGTGCATGGCAGGTGTTATTATTGCCAGGCAAACCAAAAGGATCATTTACTAGGAAGTTATATGAATTTCTTCTGTGGTCAGATTCATAGAGAGAGGAGCCTGTGCCACAGGGCATTGTTGGGGTTATGCCCAAGGAGAGAATCATAAAGCAGAACTGGCTGCTCAAAGTGATGGTGTAAGTTTGTCGGGTGTTTTGAGGAAGCTGACAGACGGTCCCAAGACCACACTGGCCCCGCTGGCTGTGCCCGCACATCACAGGTGACTCCTGTTAAACGGATTTCACTTTCCTCATCTCAGCTCTTCCTCCGCGGCACCCGGCTCCATGAATTTGGTATTATTGCACATCCTGTTGCTTAAGCCAAAAATCCAGGCCTCTTCTTAACCCTTCCTACTGTCTGTAGTCAAACTGAACACTTTCTCTGCCTGGCCACTCACAGACAAGCACATGGATGTAAAAGGCAGCATTATTCACAACAGACAAAAGGCAAGGACAGCCATGCCTTATATCAGCTGGCAAATGAATAAATCCAGTGCTGTACATCTGTACAGTGGGACACTATTCAACAATAAAAAGGAACACGCTATTGACACTTGCTACAACATGGGTGAATCTCAAAGACATACTTCCTGAAAGTCAGCCATTTAAAAGTCTAATGTGCAGTTCTATTTATTTGAAATATCTAGATAAGGTAAATCTGTGGAGCTGAAGAGAGGTTCATCGGCAGCTGGGAGCTGAAGGTGGAAGCAGGAAGAGGATGAGAGAAATTTCAGGGTGTGAAACTAACCTAAAACTGGAGTATGGTGATGGCTGCAGAGTGCTATAAATTTATGGGGGGGTCAATTAATATACTTTTAAGAAGAGCATCTGACCTGGAAAATATTTTTGATACTTCGTGTTGAATCATACAGACGTCGTCGTAAGGATAGGAATGCCAAGGGGCATGGCCGTTTAAATGGATAGAGCAGGTTGGCAGGCCCTGTCCTTTGTACCTCTCTCCCTTTTCTCCTCTTCCTTAGCAGTCCAGCAATCCCTGGCCTCAGCTGAGCTCACCCATTTCACTGTTCTTGTTTGTTCGGCAAATATTTGAGAGGTACCTGTGTGCCAGGTACGTGGTGCTAGAAGCC
Source organism: Onychomys torridus (assembly GCF_903995425.1). Lineage (NCBI taxonomy): Eukaryota > Metazoa > Chordata > Mammalia > Rodentia > Cricetidae > Onychomys > Onychomys torridus. The sequence goes on along the minus strand of NC_050452.1, from coordinate 83,682,475 downwards.
TAGCCGTAAGTCAAGTGTGGAGGCCGTAACAAGCAACTAACGTTGACACCAGGTGAGAGATCGGTGGCCTAGGGGAGCTTATGTTCCAAGCACAAGGCCACCATTACCTCCAGGCTGTACTCTTAAGGAAGTACGTTTTAGTGTGTGAAGAAGAGGATCTTGTCTCATACCTCAGAAACATCGCCTTCTTTCTAGTATTTGCAGAGCTAAAGGAAGAAGCATCAGTTACAATGTTTGCTGTTTGTCCCTTCAGTCATCTCCCAGAAAAAAAAAAAAAAAAAAAAAAAAAAAAACCCTCTAAATTGGGCCAGACTGAAAAGCAAACCCTTCCCTGCATGTAAGCAGGCTATCGAAACTGCTCAGCTTCCCCACTAGACTGCACGGGATGGGATGGGTACGGGAGGAAGGCTTCGGGAGCCATGGAGCTGGAGGCCTCCTCCACATTGGCTTGTTGAAATGACTGTCCTCCCCAGGTCACTGGTAGACTCCTAAGTTGGAATAGACTTACTATAGACAAGTAGTTTCATTTTCAGAAACTTCCTCCATTCTGCATGAGCAATGTTAGAAATGCCCTGTTGGCCAGGGGTTGAGTGAGAAGACTCCCAAGAAGGCTGTCAGCTCTCCCTTCTGCCTCTGTAAACTCACGTCTTTCCATGTCTCCCTGCTTTGTCTCTGCGGGAAGAAGGATATTGAAGTGTAACCGCTACGCTCCAGGCTAGAAGGCTGGTGGTTGGGTAGGGAGCATGCAGCCTGGGAACAAGCTCTCATGAAGGAATTGGACTATTTCTGTATTTCTTGTTCTTTGAGTTTAAGATGAAATAATTTTAATTGTGGCAAGGCATAAAAATTGCAGCTGTACAGCTCAGTAGTGTTAGGACACACATGTGTAAAACAGATCAAAATTCTCTATTCACTGTATAACGCCACTTGCCTGACTTATTGTTGTAAAATTAGTTTAAAAGATGGACTTTTGAAATCTATATAATGTCCTCAACTTCTTATATGTCAGGAAGTAGAGGTTTTTAAATGTGTGTGGGGGTGGGTAGGTGAGTGTGCATGTGTGTGTGTGCGTGGGGTGGATGGGTGTGTATGCATGTGTGGTGAGTGGATGGGTGAATGTGTATGTGTGTAGACGGGGTGGGAGCCAAAAAAGGTTTCCTAGTGAGATCTGAACTTGCTTTACACAGCAGGGCTGCATTAGGGGAGGGCTGGTCCATGTGCGTGGTCACCAGGTGTCTCGATGGTCTGCACTTGGCTGTGCTGGGGGAGGTCTTTGCTTCACCCCGGGCATTCCTTTAAAAGCCCTTTAGTAGAGACAGAAGGGGCTGGTGGGTTTTGACCCAGGCTCTCCTGAGGCTATCCTGTGTTTCTGTCTCTCCGTCTATATTTCTATCTAAAGGTTTCTCACTTCTCCCTGCTCAAGAGCACCCTGGGGGAAAAAGAGGGAGCTGGTCTCCCTCAGATGGGTGTGTATGTGTATGTGAGAGGTAGATGGATGAATGTGTATGAGTGTGAGGGTGTGGATGCGTGTGTGTGTATGGGTGAATGTATATGTATAGGAAGAGATACCTAGTTCCAGTAACGTTGTATTTACTATATTTCTCTAGATTACTGTTTTGTTCTTTGTTTGTTTTGTCTCCTACATATTTTCAGATATTGAGGAAGGCTGACATCCAGCAGCCTCTTGGTCTCTCTTTAACACAGGCCTGTATGCAAGTGTCTGCTAACTGTGAGGAAGCAGAACCACCCTCCTTAGCTAGAGTGCTTATAGGATTCCAGAACACCCCCCCCCACTACCCCCAATCCCCCCTCCCACCCCCACTCCAAGCCCTCCCAGTCCTCTCCTCTCAGCAACTGTTCCACACTGGTCTCTGGGCTATGGCTCCTGCAGCTGCCAGGGGCCCTACTTGGGTTGGCTCCAGTTTCCTGAAGTCTGGCAGTCAGTTAATAAGGAAACCGTGGCTGTAAATCACTGGCTCAGACAGTTCCTTCTGGGAAGCTTCAAGGCCTGTCATGGTTTTTCATTCCTACACATGGGAAAGAGACCAGTGCTCCCTCAGACACAGACGTGACTCTGGACCAAAGCAGGCTCTTCAGACACAAGTCTGACTAGAGACCAGAGCTTACCATGGTGGGTGTGGGCAGGGAGCGGGAGGGAAGCGCAAAGCGTGCCTAGCAAAGACTGAGATGTCCATTTGAGAAAGCGGAGGAATCTTACGCTGGATTTTAAAAAATTCATAATCCAGCAGTTGCTATACGGAGAGGAGAAGAACTCTCAACTGATGATTAGTGATACAGAATTCTCATCATCAACAGATTTGAAAGCGTTATTTGTCTGGTGAAGTTGGGAGTGTTCAGTCTCCGATAGAACATTGGTTAGGGATGCATTCTAGATAAGGAGGCACGCGTGATGGCTTCCCTGAAGGAGCTCAGTGACAGTGTCAAGGGCATGGGGGACAGCAGCAGAGCACGCGGACGGGGACAGGCTGAGGAACAGTTAGAGGGGCCTGAGGTTCTTTAGTGTCAAGAAGGGATTAGGGCCACAAGATGGCTCATTGGGCAAAGGCACCAATGATGACCTGAGTTAAATCTCCAGGACCCACACGGCGGAAAGAGAGCCAAGTCCCTCACATTTCCTCTGACCTTCACACGGATGCTGTGGCAGGCATGTGTGGCCCCTTCCAGGCATGTGTGGCCCCTTCCCCCCAGAAATGTTGAAGACAAAGTTGAACGGGAAAGGTAAAGAATATTCAGAGACCCTGCTCAAAATATGAGAGACAGGGCTGGAGAGATGGCTCAGTGGTTAAGAGCACTGACTGCTCTTCTAGAGGACCAGGGTTCAATTCCCAGCACCCACATGGCAGCTCACAACTGTCTGGAACTCCAAGAATCTGACACCCTCACACAGACATGCATGCAAGCAAAACACCAATGCACATAAAATAAAATTATTTTAAAAATAAAGAAAAATATGAGAGTCATTCTTAGTAACATGAATAATAGCACCTTTCAGACATATTGAGTTCTGTGGTTGATCTGATTGGGAATACAGGATAGCCATACATGACTCACAACAGTTTATGGTATGTGCCAAGAACTTGGTTCACAATTCAGAAAAAAATGGCTAGAGCATGTGAGGACAGATCTTGAAAGAATGAGGCTTCTTTAAGTAAAGGGGGACAAGCAGGGCAATCTGGGCTCACAAAAGCCACATTAGGGATGCGGGAGACTTTCCTAAAGACAGGCCTCAGACTGGCTTCTAACAAAGAGTTCTATGCTTTGCTTTGTTTTGTTTTGGAGTGCTGGGAACCAAACCCAAGGCCTAGGCTTGTTAGGTAATTGTTCTCTTACTGAGTTGTTCCCCTGGCTTGGCCTGTGGGAACCTTAATTCAACTGTATCTACATGTGCTGTGCACCACAGGGCATCAGAGATGAATGAGGTGGATTCACTGGGTTTGGAACACTGTTAGACTAGAAGGAGACATACACACACACACACACACACACACACACACACACACACACACACAAATTATTTTATGGATATGGATATTTTGTCTATGTTGAATCCTCTGGAACTGTAGGTACAGACAGTTGTGACCATCATGTGGGTGCTGGAAACTGGGTCCTCTGCAAGAGCAACAAGTATTCTTAGTGGCTGAGCCATCGGTGAACCCCAAGAGACTTTTGTTTTAATTATGTCAGTGTGTTTATTGAGGTAAAATGTGTTGAGGGCTGTAGTAGATGATTGAAACCTTTCTGAACATTGAGAGGTTTTCCTGTAAGAACTGTAGAAGTACCTCTGAGAGAGGAACACACGCAGATCCTAGGCAATTGGCTAGATTTTCATAGTGGAGACGGGTTAAGGGAGAGACGGAAACCCAGACAAAGGAAAACATGAGTCAGGTACGTAAGCCAGAAACCAGGGAATGCTGGCAAATTGTAACCATCTGAGTCATTGAAGGTGCCTTGAAAGCAGTCCTCTAGAGCTGCACTAATGTGGATGGGATCAGGCCAAGTGCCCTGCACTTGGGTAGAGGCATGCTGTTTAAGAGGAATATATTCAGGGCTCTGCTCATCTCCCGTTAGAGTTATAAGTAAAACGGTTTATGTATAGCTTTCTTCTGATGCTCTCAATAGCTGAGGTCTTTGCCTACAGAGAAAGGATGTGACCACCTTCCTCCTCCCTCTACGAGATGGACACACTTTGTCCACTCATTGAAATAATTTCACTTACATCTCTTGAGTCTCTTGGTTACCCAGGCTGGTGTGGAAAAAGCCTGGGTTTGGAACCAGCATTCTTGTCCCCCCGCTTCCCTGATTGACCTCCAAGTTCTTTTACGATGGCCCTTGTTTTCTTCTGTAAATTGGGACTGGTGGTCACTACCTTTGGGTATTATAGTACAGACTGGGAGTCAGGGATAGAAAGCCTGGGCTGTGTGTGAACACAAGGCAGGCAGTCACCTCTTTCTGGGCAAGTCTGTTGTTCTGATTTCTCCCATGAGGCCAGGGCATCAAGAGCCAGTTAGATCTGCTCAAGGTCTGTGACCTTTTTGACTTTAGCCAACATAAGCACCCTTTGGATGCCTCTCAAATGTGCTGGCTACAAGAACTAAAAAACAAAACAAAACTAAACAAACCTGTCCCATTTTATCTTGGTTCCTAGGCAAGAGCACTAAGGTATGTGGAATAACACTGACATCCGGCTTGGAAGGGAACAGTTTCCTGGACACCTACAAAGAGAAAGTCATGCTTAAGAACAAATAAGCAGGAGAGTAGAGAGACTTTCCTCTGGCTAGAATCTACAAATGAGAGTATAAAGTAAACTGTGATATGAGGCAGATGAAAGGGACCCTGGGAGATGACTCCAGGAAAAGTCATTTCCAGGGCCAGCTACAATCTCTTTTAGAAGCTCATTGTCTGCAGGTGTTGGAAGAATAAGGGGTAGCTCCTTGGCTCCTCAGGGCCAGTAAAGAAAATGAGATGCCAAGAAGGCTGCCACATCCAGTTCTTCTGTTTTGCTTTTGGAAAGCCAAAGCAGCTAACCCTTAAGACCAGTAAGGCTGCCCGCTTGTTGGTGGAAATGTTTTATTTTTAAGCATAAGCATTAGAGTTTACAAATGAAGGTAGGTGGTTAAAAAAAACTGATCTCACCCCTTTAAAATCAGGTGCACAGTGTGGAATGCCACATCTCAGCTATGGTCAGTCATCAAAGTCACTGGCAACTCCCAAGTCCCAATTTGCTTTACCCTAGAAACCTTCCTTTCTAATAAAAATCTCTCTCTTGAAGTTACTTTTCCTCACCATGGAGGGATCCTTAAGGCAATGCTGCTGGCCTTTAAGTTTAAAGTATTTCTATGTAGTCATGACTTCATACATGGGAGTAAGGAAGAAAGAGTAATAGGTTTTGTTTTTCCCCAGAGCTGAGGATCGAACCCAGGGCCTTGCGCTTGCTAGGCAAGTCCTCTACCACTGAGCTAAATCCCCAACCCCACACTGATGCCAAGAAAAGTAACAGCAGGTCTTTTGTGAAAGGTCCAGGGTCCTGACAGGATGGAAGGATAGGAAATGCCAAATCTCTGACCATGTTTCTTTTAAAAAGTAACTGTTTGCTGTTGTTATTTTGCATGGTTCTGGAGTCATGGTTGGTGTCTTCGATGAGTCATTAGGACAGATATCTATAGGTCATTTTGTTATTTATCATGCCAGCTTTCTGAAGAATCACCTGCCTCCACTGACCTTATATGTCAAAGGAGATTAGATTCAGACACCCAGCCTGGCTTTAAACCTTGTCCTACGCCTTCGGGGCAAGCTGCTGGTTCCCAGCGCAGGGCGCCTCCTGGCCCAGGTTTCTTTCTACCACTCCCCCCCTCATCTCATCTACTACCCCCCACCTAGTCTTCTTCAGGTAGGACTCACACAGGGCCACAGAGCAGCAGGTCTTCAAATTCGCCAACTTGAGTCAGGCCCAGGATGCTGCAACTGTTCCCATCACGTACACCGTTTCTCATCATTCCACAGACATAAAAATATATAGGATGACAGCAACTTGCACAGGATGTCGTCATCAGATTAGGAATAATTATGAGGGATCTAGAGCTGCGTCTATCTAAAGGAAGGCGTGTGGAGGTTACATGCAAAGATTATGCATTTTAAACAGGGGCTTGAGCATCCCTGGTTTCAGCCAGGCGGAGGGGCGGGAGCAAGAGATACCTGTCCTCGGAGACACCAAATGATAACCATGCCTGTTAAAGACAGGTTGAAAACCAGCAACAGTGGGCAGTTATTCCACCTCCCAAATCTATCTGGATCTTTATCCATGTCCTAAGAAACCTGAATATTTTTCTGGAAAAAAAAAAAAAAAAAAGAAAGAAAGAAAAATCAAAGAGAGGCTCAGTGGTTAAGAGCACTGGCTACTCTTCCAGAGGACCCAAGTTCAAGTCCCAGCACCCACATGGCAGCTCATACCTGTCTGTAACTCCAGTTCCAGGCCTTCTGACACCCTCACAAAAACATACATGCAGACACGACACCAATGAACATAAAAATAAATTATATATATTTTTTAAAAAATCAAAAATTTACAGTCCCCATAAGAACATATCCCAGAAAAGATTTCAGTCTTCCAGGCATCATCAGTTAAAATCCTCTCTGGCAGGGACAGCTGAGGTTCTGAAACTGTCCGGCTAGATCCTGTCCAGCCCCACGCACTCTGCCTCCTGCTCCCCTGCGCATGCTCCTGGCCGACCAGGATGTAGCAGGATTTGAATGCACTCCGGTTGAACCCCTGCTGTTAAGGACCTGTCACAGATGGAGTCTTCCCTTGCAAGGTCTTGGGCCAGCAGCACTCATGGCCACCTAGGTCATATGCTATTCAGAGTCAGCGCCCTTCACATACCAAGCGCCCTTCACCTTCCTCTCGAGGGTCACGGCCTCTGAGAGGTGGCAGCAGGGAGTGGTTCTCATCAACACTGCTCAGCGAGAACTTCAAGGTTGAAAAGGAAAAACACTTTCTCCAGCACAAACCGGCAGGGTCAGTACTAGCTGGCAAGAGTTAGAAGTCTGAACTGCAGCTAGACGTCTACCTCTGGCTAGTGACGTCACACAGTGGGCTTTCTTTCTTGAGATTTTACATGGAGATGAAAGTTTACGTGAAAACCATGAGTTGAATATAATAATTCTTCAACACAATCATCATTCTCTCCCTGTAAAAACTCAATGATTTTAAGTGCTAATAGGAGCTAAGATTCAACATGTATTTGCTTTATACCAAGAACTGTTCTAAGTGCCTCCCCATGAAGTATGGGATTTAAGACACCAACAGCTGTGTGGTCCAGATCAGCATCAAGTCCCTGCTTCACAGCTGAGTCAAGCCGCCTCCTTCACTTCTCTTGAGGGAAGTGACAAGTCTTAAGGTCACCTAGAAGGGCTGCAGCCAGGGCTCCAATTATTTGGGCTGTTTCTGGAGTCTATACTCACGCTGGCTCTGCTGGAATGTGATTCTACCTTAGTGGTAAAGGCCGAAGGCTAGGGTCAGCGAGCCCAGCACTTCCTGTTTGGTCTGTCCCCCATATGCAGCAACAGACTTCTGCCACAGCAAGCCACGACACTGAGGCAAAGGTTTCAGTGATTTCTCCTAGCCTACAACAGATGATCTGAATCCCGCTGCTGGCATGAAGGCCATCACTGTCCACCAACTGCCTCTCCGGGTATGTTAATTACTTGCCCTTCCCCTAGTTACTTATACTATCCCACTGACCCATGCTGTTTGATGCTCTGGGACGTCCAGATTCCCCCTCTGAACGCCTCCCTCCTCATGCTCACCCCTTAGGACTTCGCTTAGCCCTGGGAATACTTCCCGGACACAAACATTCTCCCCCAACGTACTATGGCACACAGAGCTGTAAGGCAAGATAACCAAAGCTATGTTTTTGAACTCATAGATACCAGATGCACTGGGCAAGCCTTAGGATTGTTTGCTGGGTACAAATCATGAGCCCCTGACATAGCAGGAGAGAGAGAACTTTCTTTTCTAAAACCTGAGCAGTTTGCTTTGGGAGATCTCATTTAGGCAGGAGACAGAAATGTATCAGCAGCTGACTCGGGCTGGTCTAGCTGCTAGCAACTCTGTTAAAAGGAGCCTGGACAAAGTCTAGTGTCTGTCTCTCCCTCTCACCCCCCACCGTGTGTGTGTGTGTGTGTGTGTGTGTGTGTGTGTGTGTGTGTGTGTGTGTTTTGCTGGGAGAGTGGGAGGGCATACCCCTGGTCTCTGGGTTGCTCTCTCCACATACCCATGCTCCCAGCTGGGATAGTGGTGTCCGACACCTCCTTGTACTGACCAGGACTCTGCCCATTTGCCCTTTGCAGAAACCTTGTGCCTTCTCTCTCCAGCCCAGGTACCCCAGGCGCACATTTTCCTGACTTCCGTTCATGTTCACCAGCCTCCAGCTGGGACTTGGAACCCTCCCAGTGCCCCTCTGTACCCCGAGGACCTCCTTGCCTTTCTGGTTTTAGTTCTAAAAAGCTGTAATGTCTGTTGTGGGAGAAACAAGTGCCTCTGACCACAGCAGTGGTTCTTGACCTTCCTAACGATGCAACCCATTAATACAGTTCCTCATGCTGTGGTGACCCCCAACCATAACATTATTTTTGTTGCTACTTCATAACTGTAATTTTCCTACTGTTATGAGTTGTAATGTAAATATCTGATATGAAGAATATCTGATATGCAGCTCCTCTGAAAGGGTCATTTGACACCCCCAAGGGGTCGTGACCCACAGGTTGAGAGCTGCTGGACTAGAGGCTTCTTCTAAAGCTTCTGTGGGTTGTGAGGATTCATCCCTGCCTCGCCAGAGAATGGCACCAGCTGGGAGGAAGGTGGAGGTACCAGGAATTCAATAGAGAGAATCGAACAACCTAGCTCTCTTCCCCTAAACACACACACTCAATGATTACCCAATACGACCTTCATCATAACCTGTCGGGGGTATAGTTACTCCTAGTTTACGCGAGAAAAGCTGAGTTTTGGCGAGATGAGTTTACCTGGCCCTCAGCTGGCAAGCTATTGAAGCTGCTGACGGAACTCCATGCTCTAACTGCTCCCCTGCGTCATCTCGGGAGACTGAGGGCTAGCCTCCCTCCCTCCCTCATGGCTGCAGCTGTGGAGGCCAGCCTGGCCTCTCTTTGAAAGCCTCAGCCTCCTGAGTGCTGGGATTCTGGACCTGCACCACCACCCACAGCTGTGAAGGACTGTCTTTAGAGACTAGATTTGCCTCTGCGCTGCCGGGAGCTTCCTGAAGTGAGGACAGCCGGGCGGGCCTCCAGCCGCCTAACAACACCCCAGCAGGGACTTTTTGTAGGTGGACACTGAATTGAAGTAGTCAAGGAGAAAAAAGAATGAGGACGGGTGTGTGTGTGTGTGTGTGTGTGTGTGTGTGTGTGTGTGTGTGACAATTCCTCACCTCAGGCTATTCTGAAACTTCCTAAATTCTATTTTGCCCACTAGAATACAAGTAGAAACGAAATTTGAGTATTTAATTCATGACTAGAACTCGTCTGTCCTTAGCTTGGCAGATTCTTTTAGGCACTGAAGTTAGTTTCTTCCTTTTTTATAAAAAAAAATTATTTATGTGCATTGGTATTTTGCCATGGGTGTCTGGTCCCCTGGAACTTGAGTTACAGACAGTTGTGAGCTGCCATGTGGGTGCTGGGAACTGAACCCGGGTCCTCTGGAAGAGCAGTCAGTGCTCTTAACCGATGAGCCATCTCTCCAGCCCCTGAGGTTAGTTTCTTGGGTCTAGAAGTGTGTAATGTGGTTGGTGACAGAGATGCTAAATAAGCCCAAGTGTATCTCTGTCAGCCATGTCACTCTACTGGGATTTTGTTTGCTTTCTAGATATTGTCATCCAAAATGATGGTGGAATGGATATAAGCCCCAAACTTCGGGGCAGTGGTGGCGCATGCCTTTAATCCCAGGGAGTGACGGCAAAAGCAGAAAGGTATATAAGGCGTGGAGAGCAGAAACTAGCAGCATTTGATGGTTAAGCTTTTAGGCTTTTAGCAGCAGTTCAGCTGAGATTCATTCCAGATGAGGGAGGACTCAGAGGCTTCCAGTCTGAGGAAACAGGATCATTCTGTTTCTCTGATCTTCCAGCGTTCACCCCAATAACTGGCCTCAGATTTGATTTTATTAATAAGACCTTTTTCTTTCTTTCTTTTTTTTTTTTTTTTGAGCTGAGGACCGAACCCATGGCCTTGCATTTGCTAGGCAAGCGCTCTACCACTGAGCTAAATTCCCAACCCCTTAATAAGACCTTTAAAGATTCCTGCTACATGGGACGCTGACCCGGGTGACTGTAACTTATTAATAGCCTTCATAATGTTGACAACATCACTCCTATGGGAAGAGCCATCCTTACCTGAAACTGCCCCTTCCGGTGACGGTCCCTGCCTCCCCGTCACTGTCCTTTCCTCTGCCCCTGTTTAAAGCAGGACGGGTTTCCCACAGGGTCCCAACCCTGCTGCAGCTGACCATGCAGGGACCACTGCAGTCACAAGTTTGTTGTGCCCCAGTGGTGGATGAACCTTACCTGCCTAGTCCGTGCCCAGCTCTTTTCTTAGGGTCCTGACCTCTACAAGAGCCCGCCTAGCTTTCTGGGTAACAGCCAGGTCGCATAAAGGCCTTTATGGAGGCCCTTGTTCCTGGGGCTCCGAAGAACAGAACACCTGGAGGTCCTTTGTAAACAGGAATTAGCCGGCTGCCCTTGAAGATGCCTTAAATAAGAGAATTAAGGACGGAGTGAGCGTTATTTAAGGGAAAGGGCTGGGCTAGCTGGACTAGGAGGAGGGTGGACGGACAACGAGGCTCTTGGAAGCTGTAAAGATGATTTCCCTTACCTATAAAATAAGTCATTTCTTAGATGTGGAGTGGCCTTCGATGAATTCCCGTGCTTTAAGCGTCCATTTTACACACACACACACACACACACACACAAGACTAGTTGTTTGGTTTTCACATTTTCCTGTCTCTCAAAAAATTAAAGACTATTTCCTAGAGTGATTGTAGTACCCAAAGTTGTATAATGCTCCCACGAAACCCAAACATCATTTCAGAAAGCAGCCCATCTTTCATCCTCCTAAGATGTGTGTGTGTGTGTGTGTGTGTGTGTGTGTGAAGCAGTAACTTCGGATTTTGAATCTTCCTCTTGGTTTTATTCTGTTGCTATTAACTCTTACATAGCCCCTAGAATATTCAACAGATATGGATGTTGTTTTCCTAAAGTGTCACTACTCAAAAGATCGTGCAGAGGAGCCAAGGAATTTACTGAATAGCTGTGGTGAGTGAAAGGTTCTATGGCATGCTTAAATATACTTCTCACACAATAACCCTTATGTGGAGAAAATCAGGGAGGAAAAGTCACATTGAGTTCCTAAGAACCAATGGCAGCCTTCTTGTAAGTAAACTTGGTTTAATATTTTTAAGGCACGACACGTATTATAAAAGCATACATTGGGGCTTGGGGGATGGGGAGTTAGCCCAGCTCCTCTGTCTTTGTGATCTACACCAATATCAAAGGAGGGAGAGTACAAAAGCCATGTGTCTGTTTTAATTTTACATTACAGTGCACATGAATTTTATTTCTATTAATACATTAAACACAAAGAATCATTGCTTGAAAAAGAAAGTGAAAAAAAAAAAAAAAAAGCCGGGCGGTGGTGGCGCATGCCTTTAATCCCAGCACTCGGGAGGCAGAGGCAGGTGGATCTCTGTGAGTTCGAGGCCAGCCTGGGCTACAGAGTGAGTTCCAGGAAAAGGCTCAAAGCTATACAGAGAAACCCTGTCTCAAAAAACCAAAAAAAAAAAAAAAAAAAGAAAGAAAGAAAGAAAAGAAAAGAAAGGGCATACAGAGCAGTTGTCTTGTTTTTTTCCTGTTATTTCCCAATAAAATATTGTAACTTTCTGAAGTTGTATTTCTTCATTAATATTCTTTTTTCAATAGAAGGCTTCCAATATACTTTCTAAAGGCAGTTTTAATGCAGGCACTAAAGCTCAGTTTGGCTTCATTGGTACCGTCTTTAACAAGTGACTGGGAATTCACACATGTACACACTGGGCACGTGCTGATTTCTGCCCCCTTGCTCGCCTTGCTCTGAGGGCAGGGGCAAACCACTGTAGAAGTGAGGTACAGTGAGAAAGTCAGGTCAGAGAACTTACCCTCAGTGTATGCAGACAGACGCCAACATCCTTCTGTACTGTGGCTGGGATTTCATCATTTCATGTCTCATTCTGGGTCCCCTGAGACAGGCTGCTTTGCTTCCATCTCTAAAAATACCCCATGTGTCTAAATGGCAGACATAAGACACAGTATTGTTCTAGGACCCATGTTATAATAGAAGCCAAGGGACCTCTGGTCATAGAGATGAATTACAATGTACCAGACAGGCTATATTGGGAGGTAAGATTTGGACCCAAAGTGTGCTTTGAACTGTGGATTTATCTATTTATTTATTTGTTTGTTTTTATTTTTATTTATTTATTTTTTTTCGAGGCAGGGTTTCTCTGTGTAGTTTTGGTGCCTTTCCTGGAACTCACTCTGTAGACCAGGCTGGCCTCCAACTCACAGAGATCTGCCTGGCTCTGTCTCCTGGGTTCTGGGTTTAAAGGCAGCACATGCCTTTAATCTCAGCACGGGGAGGCAGAAGCAGGTAGATCTCCTGAGGATCTCTTGAGATGGAGGCCAGCCTGGTCTACAGAGTGAGTTCCAGCACAGACAGGACTACACAGAGAAACCCTGTCTTAAAATAAACAACAAAAAAACCAAACCAAACCAATAAGAAAACAACAACAACAAAAGGAGAGTCCCCTGACCCTGAGGACTTAAGAGTTGATAAGATAGTCAAGTCAGTGCCTGGCTGAGTTCTCTACCTGACCAGTTCCCCAACTCTATAAGCTCTAAGGACTACCTCTTCTTCAACCTTAAATTCCTGGAGACCCCTTTCTATTTTTTAAACCTTTTTTTTTTTAATAATTTTTTTAACTTTATTATATGTGCATTGGTGTGAAGGCATCTGATATCCCTGAAACTTGAGTTACAGATAGTTGTGAGCTGCCATGTGGGTGCTGGGAATTGAACCCACGTCCTTTGGAAGAGCAGCCAGTGCTCTCCACCGCTGAGCTGTCTTCTCCAGCCCTGCAGGCCCCGGTCTAGCACTGGATTCTATAGGTCGTTAGAACACGAAACAGCAACACCAGCTGCCTGCCTCTGGTGCCTAGCAACAGTGTGGACACCCTGTGACCATATGGTAATAACTACTTGTGATAGATAGCACATGTCAAAGAAAATATTGTTTTAACAGAGATAGTACCTTTGGAGTTGGGGGCAGGCTGTCCATGGCTTCAAAAGAGGTCTGTGGCTGCTAATGCTCCTGCAGCCCAGAAGGATACAACAAACAGTTCGGTATCAGCAAATGGTACCAGCTGGGCAGTAACCGAGGCTCCCAGCTGCCTCCTGCCCAGTTATCTTTTTTCTGTGTCTGTGTGCATACGTATTGCTATAGATATGGAACCTGGAAATTTAACAATAGGGACTCTGCCTGAGCGAGAATAAAGTCAATTGCAAACTGTACTGTTCCGATAATCTCTGGAGGAGACATGTGAAAGCAATTAAAAGTACTCTCTGAGGGGGGCGGGGATCTTAGCTTCCATTGAAAGAGCCTTTTAAGAAAGATGAAAATAACACCAGGCTTTCCTTACTATGATCAACCACGCCACAGGTACAGAACCAATGGAAACGTATATAATGTTTAGAAACGTATAAAATACACGTATGTAACGCTTAAAACTTATACCGTGTTTAAATCGTATATAATGTTAAAAATGTGAAAAGCTGAACATAACTCTCCTTAACACACAGCTGAAATAACCTTCCCTTGGTCTGGGATGATGCTCATGAAAACCGGCTAGGGCAGGGTGGGGCCGCAGCTGGACCCCATCACCGACAACCTGAATTTGAAAAGAGGACCCACCGAGGGAAAAAAAGGGTGGTGGTGGTTATTTCCCTTGTAATGTGAGCTTTTTAAAAAGCTGTGAACTTTTTACCTTGCCTCATCATGCTTCATTTGGTCAATTACTAACGGGATGGCCTCTAGACAGCGAGCTCAGGCTCCTGGAGGTTGCTACTTGTGTGTGGCGTGTGCAAAGAAGACACCGCCGAGTGCGAACTGACAAGGAGAGGGGGTGCGCGCGTGGGTCCCCCCACCCCTCTCTTTACCACCACGAGGACCTCGGGGAAGCGCGATCGTGCGCTCCGGGTCTTCCAAGCTCCGGGGCGCCCTCGGTGCCATTGACATGCAAATCCAACGCTGAGCGCCGGCCAATCCCCGACACTTCCTGGGGGATTACCTGGTGGCGGCTGGCCGCCAGCGCGGCCCCGTTGCGCGGCCCCGGGCCGGGAGGCGTGGCGGTGCTGCACCCGCACGGACGGGCCCGCGCGCCGGGGACCCGCAGCCACGGCCGCCTACCGAGCGGGGAGCCGCAGCCCGAGCCGCGCGCCCGGGGCGCAGGGCGCGGCCGCTGCCCGTTGCTGAGCGCGCGCAGCCGCCGGCGATGCTCGGCGCGCCCGCCGTGGCCGCGAGGTTTGAACTTGGCGGCGGCCGGGAGCCCCGCGGGGGCCGGGAGGCGATGGTGAGTGCAGGGCGCGGGGACTCGGGAAGGGGCGGCCGGGCCGGGAGACTTCCAGAAGCCGGATCTGGAGAAGGTCTCCCGGAGGGGAGCCAGGCAGCAGCCGGCTGCGGGCAGGTGGTGCGCTCCGAGGGGCTCCTGGCACTCCAGGCCTGGTCTTTCTCACCCGGGGCCGGGGGTAGGGGCTACCGGGGGAGGGGGAGGTGAAGGGATGGGGGTGTCGCAGGGCTGCCACTCCAACAGGATTGCTGGTGACTGACAGCGTGAAAACGCTTCAGAAGAAATGATCTGTGAAATATTTTAATTTTGATAAATGACTTCCCACCAGGGCTCCTGCGGAGTGTAGACCGCCTTGCCTTTCTTAATGTTACCGGATTGGTCCCTAGCGGAGAGGCCCCAGAGTACTTGGAGGGGCGCGCGCCCCTCCCCCCACCGGCTCCTGAGCCGAGGCAATGATTTCCTGGAGTGTGCTCCGCTGTCAGGTAGCGTGGAAATGAAATTGCACCTGACGTTTGCTTTGCTCTGGGTTGCCAGAGAGCTAAGACTTCCTCGCCGCCTTGGGGGTGGGGTGTGTCCCTCTTTCTCTAAAGCCTTTGGCATTATCCCCCCAGCCCCCACCCACCCAGTCCTAGGGTTGCCGGGGAGCAGTTGTGTGCACAGACGTATGACACTTTGCTTTCGGCCCGGCACCACGTCCGTGTAATTCCCGTGGAGAGCTATCTGGGTGTGTGGGCTTCCAAAGACCCGTGCCTTTTCTGTTTCTTAATAGTTTTTAAAGGCGAGTGGAATTACGTTCCTAATGAAAACACCTTCTCTCCAAGTGATTTCACCAGAAGCTGGCCTAGATTTCAGTTAATTTCAGTGAATCCGTTTGAAAAGTACTTTTTCCTAGGCTTTGGTTTCTCTCTAGATCACATAAGTCTTTCCGCTTTAAAAAAATTTTTTTTCTAATTTTAAAGCGTTCTGACTGTTGTGGTTGAAAGGATATATAGAGAGAGGAGAGAAAGAGGGAAATGTAATAATGTGTACGTGTTTCCTAAGACCTGGTTTTTCATAGCCGCCTAATCAGCTGAGAACTCCAGGGCTGTAGAATTTTCCTCCCATTCCTAATCTGTTTAGAAACAAAATGTAGGAATTGACAAGGAAATACATTCACTTAAAATGCTATAACCAACAATAACTCATTCACATAGTTCCCAGGTTGAAATGGAGTTTATTTTGGCAATTTCTCTTGAACCAGCTTTCCACATCTGCCCTGGCAAATGGCTTCTGTTTGTACAGCCTGTTTGGTAAATACGTCCCTTCACCATTACAGCAAAAGGCCAGACACATATCCCTTTCCAGCGCCTGTAGGTAGCTAGGCTCATAAAGTTAATATTTTTATTGGTTTCTACATCAGAACTTCCTTACCAAACCCTTGGTAAAACCCTGGAGAAGGTTACCAAGGGATGCTGTGGAGAATTTACTTCCCTGGAGACTTTAAGAATAGGATAAACATCCATCTGCCTAGGATGGCTTCAGTGCCGTACTGCCTGAATAAGACAGGTCACTCGCCTCGCCAGCCTCGTTGAAGAACTCTAGGCAAATTCCCACTTGCAGTGACCTGGGAACAAAGAACTTACCCAAACTACCTGAGCCTGGCTAAGGTGAAGCCATTTCTGTGAGACAAAGGGATTTTGCTGAGAATGATTCTAGATTATGCTACGGCCTCCCAAGTCGTCTCTGTGCTGTGCAGAAAATCCACCACCGGTTTCATTCTGAGGGGTTGGAGGGTGGATACAGAGGCAGTTCTGTGATTCAAGCGAAGGAGCTGATTTATGGGAAAGAGAAGTTTCCCCTTAAACTCAGGATGGTGTGTGTCCTCTTGTAGAGTGACCCTCCAAGGATGACAAGCCTGAAATTATTCTTATCCCCCTCACCTCACCCTGTCCGGCCCCTCATCCCCTCGCTGTTATCTGTGCTAGCCTGGGATCCTGGACTCGGGCCATCCTCAGTTCCCCAGCAGCTGGGAGTGAGTACAGATGAACAGCACACTGCTGGCCCTGCAGTCTTCATTAACTCATTCTGGATATGAGTTACATCTGGTCACAGATTATTGAAGTTACCAGTTCTTAACTGATGTGTAAAAGTCGTACATACTTATGGGGTGTCCTGTGATATTTTGATACCTGTAAATACTGTATCATGTTCAAATCTATTCAGAAATTTATCATTTCCTTGTAGTAATTTTTTAATTTTTTAATATATTTATTTATTAAAATTTTTTTCATTTTACATACCAACCCCAGTAGTACATTTTTTAAGCCAGGTGGTGATGCCACATGCTTTACTCTCAGCACTTGGGAGGCAGAGGCAGGCTGATCTACAGCCTGGTCTACAGAGTGCGTTCCAGGACAGCCAGGGACATATGCAGAGAAACCCTGTCTTGAACCCCCCCCACACACACACACACAAATTAAAACGCTACCATTTCTCCCCAAATTCATCCTGCTTTGCACGTTCACTTGGAGTTCATGGTACATTAACCAAAACCAAGTGGGCCTGAAATGAGTGTTGGAGGACCCCTGCCGTGTTGTGGCTTTGTTGGTTCCTTCCAGAAGGTAGAGTTTCAAGGCTTGCCACTCAGTCTGCCTGCCTGTTTGACAGAAGCGTGTGATTCTAACCACCGTGTGACCTCAGCTGCAGTGACACCTTCCTCCCTTTCCTGAGTATCACTTGACCAGGGGCTGCCCGCCCTTCTTCCTGGAAGGTCAACAAGGGACTCCCGTTCTAGGAGAGGTCAGGGCAAAAGAAGCAAGAGTTAAGTCTCTAGCCAGACAGCGCTTCCCCTCTCTTGAAGGCCCCACCTCCACCCCTACCCCTCCACAGCCCTGTCGTTATTTTCTTGCATGCCCCAAACTGGTTTTCTTCGGCTTTCATAACACCAAATAAGAAAAAGAACAGTGGATATTCATTTATTTAGCAAACATTTACCATGTGGGAGGCATCCTAGAAACTAGGGAAGGGTTCTCTGCCTTCAGGGAACCCATCGTATATGAAAAATAAAGCATGTTAATAAGTTACTGTCGTTCTATGGGAGTAGGGTTCAGGGGTTAAGAACATAAGTTTGTTGTAAAGTTAAATATATACCAACCTGTGACCCAACGTAGTCATGCCCAAGTATTTATCCAAGATGGTAGGTGAAAGCAAATGTCTATTTAAAAAAAAAAAAAAAAAAAAAAAAGGAGAGACTTGTTTAGAGTATCCATAGCAACTTTATTCATGTTTGTCTATAACTGGAAATAATCATTCATCTACAAACAGGAAAGCAGGTAAACTGTGGCACACCCATATGATGGAGTACTATTCAGCAAGCAACAAAATGAGCTTCATGTCCTCAGCCCTTGATGAGTCTCAGGAACTCTGTGCTAACTGACAGGTCAGATGAAAAAGAACACATAAAGTGTTTGTTTATTTACTCTACTGTGGATTGAAACCTGGGCCTTTCACGGCCCAGACAAGCACTCTACCCCTGAGCTACATTGCCAGTCCTAATCACTGAACTAATCAATGATGGTAGAAGTCAGTGGTTGCCCAGGAAAGGGGCAGGAAAGAAAGAAGAACTTTGTGTGGTGGTGGAAGGGCTTTGTGTTCTGTTCTCAGTCACATAGATGTTGGCAGTGACTGGACCCTCTTGAACTGGACACACCATTAGCGGAACTGGAAGAGGAGCTCCCTCCCCCCCACCCCTGCCTGTAGGCGTTTGTAACATCACCTTAGGCAAGTTAAGAGATGCCTGGGGACATTGGCCAGGACCTGCGCCTCTCCTTAGCTTGTAGGAGGACAGAGCTAGGTAATGATTGAAAGTATCTAGCTTGGTCTGAGCTCAGGGACTTGTTCACCTTTCTGTGCACTGTGGTGAATATGTGGTTTAAAGTGTGAGTGACTTAGCCTTTATGTTACAGGCACTTTCATCAGGGTTAGGAAGCTTTCGGGGCGACAGAACAGCCACCCCCGGCATTACACGTCTCTTCATTTTAGTGAGGATCTCTTTTGTGTCTGTTGAGCGTTTCACTGTAAAGGTCTGGCCTGCCTGATCAGATCACAGGGGTGCACCCCTGACCAAGATGCTATTTGCAATGGATAGCCGGTGACAAAGAGAAAATTAGTTTTGAAGTGTGGCTGGGTATATCCACCACACACCAGGTGACCCCCGTGTCCAGGAATTGTTGGCCAAACCAAAACAAATCCCATGCTTTCTTTTCTTTTCTTTTCTTTTTTCTTTTTCTTTTTTTTTTTTTGGGTGAGCATTTTGTTTTGTTTTGACTTTTTTGGAGGGGGCTTTCTGGGTTTTGGTTTTGGTTTGGTTTGGTTTTGGTTTTGAGAGAGAGAGAGCATGAAGTTGGATGGGAGTTGGGGAGGATCTGGAAGTAGTTGGGAGATTGGAAAACAATAAAATACATAGTATGATTTTTTTTTTTTCTTTTGAGATAAGGTTTCTCTGTGTAACCCTGGCTGCCCTTGAACTCACTTGGTAGACCAGGCTGGCCTAGAACTGAGTGGGCCATCTGTGTCTGCCTCCAGAGTGCTGTGGTTAAAGGTGTATGCCACCACCATCCATTGAAAATTTTTTCTTAATAAAATGGAAAAAAAAAAAAAAAGGAACTTGTCTTTAAAGTTACATCAAAGAGAGGAAGTGTCTGTTAGGCAAACCCCACTTTTGAAGACTGATTTCATGATAGTATTTCAAGTGAGTTCCTTCTGGGCTGAGGCTCAAAAGCATCTTCTGGGAAGCCAGGCTAAATGTTCACATCTTCCATGATCTTTCTAGAGATGCAGGTGGAAAAAGGAAGTTTCTAGGCTCTGAATCAGATACTTTGTTTTTTTAGACTGGTCTCCAGAGCCAGTTCCAGGACAGGCAGGGCTATCCTAACCCTGAGGTGATAACCCACAGGCCTTTAATCCCAGCACTCGGGAGGCAGAGGCAGACAGATCTCTGAATTTGAGGCCTGCCTGGTCTACAGAGTGAGTTCCAGGACAGCCAGGGTTACACAGGGGGGGAAAGCAGATGACTTATTTAACTTGAATTTTCAGTGACAAAAAAGTTTTGAAAGGACAATAGTTAACCTGTTAAGTTTCCATTGTTTCTTTGAGTTCTAGCATTTGGGAAAGATGTTCTATGCTTTGCCAAATCCAAAGAGGCATTTTGTTGTTGGATTGGTTTAATTCACTTAGTAAACATTTCTCAAACATGGCCCGAGAACTCACCAGCCTCCAGGAATGCAGTGATGAATACCTGGGCATTGTGCTCTAGGGCTTGTAGGTATTCTGAACTGAGGGTGAGCACAAACATGGTTCTGCCAGGCTGTTTCTCCGAATCCAGAGCATTGTCCGGGGAGAGTGCTAGTTTTTCATGTTATTGTGTTTTGTTTCCAAAGCCTCCAGCTAAAAATGAAGATTTAAGATCCTGGTGTTATTTCTCCAAACACTGGCTCTTACTTTGGTACTCTTTTATTATTCCTTACTAAAAATAGCAACAAAAGTCTTGCTTAAAGGCCACTGAGTATAGTAGAGAGGTCACACACAGACTTTGCAAACAGAATGGTCTAGGTCTGAATCTGAGCAGGGATGTTTCCTGATGGCTTGGGGAATCCATTTCCACCTCCATTCCCACCTCCATTTCTGCATGTGTGAAGCAGAGATAATAATACCCGAGAGAAGCTGTGGTAAGGATTAGCTGGCAACATACATGTCGGCTTTACCAGCCACCTGGCGGGTGTTAATTGCTAGCCTTTACTTGCTAATGCTCACTTTCTGAGGCTCAGGCCTGTTTGACACTGCCGGTCCCAGCCGATTTGATCTGCCTCACATTCTTGTAAGGTAGGCACTATTATCTCCCTTTTAAAGTGAGGGAACCCAAGACACAGAGGTCAGATAGCTTGTGGAGTGCTTGGAGGTGTCAGGGTTAGAGCCAAGTCCACCCATTCCCTTAATTGATGAAGTTCAGAACAGGCGTTGGCTACCTTTCCCTTTAAGGGAATATTTCTGAGATGCAGTTATCCCAGAAGAGAATAACACCAGTAATAACTGACCTTCATGTCACTCTTACACACTGCGTGCAAATCATCATTAGTGAAGGAGAAGTTGGCCCCTCCCTCCACCTCACTCACTCACTCACTCACTCACTCACCCACCCCATCCTGGTTGTTGAGCTAAATACATAGAATTACTGTTTCTCCTTCATAAGGCAGAGTTGGACATCTGAAATCTCAGGCCCCTTCCTTAACCACCTAAGAGGGCTCTGCAGAAGCTACCAGAGGGCAAGGTGGGTAGCTCTGATGACAGGCACACTGGGCAGAAGCTAGGTGGTGAAGGGAGGAGCCCTCTACAGAGTGCAGTCAGAGGCTCCATATTGGCAGGACGTCACTGTGGGCCATCTCTGGCCATCCAGGTGAGCTGTGTTCTCTCACTGCAGGGGAGGGCCGTCAATTGGCAAGTTCACTTTAGGACTCTACATTCTGAAGGGAAAAAAAGAAAAGAAAATTTGAAGATCCTACAGGATTAGCAGCAGCCTGGCTGCCCTGACACCCTTGAGGCCTTGTGCCAGGCAGCTTAACTGTGGGCAGGCCCTGATCCAGCCTCCGTCTCACTACCGTAGGCATGGCTGCAGTTAGGAGAATGCAAGACTTGAGTCCCTCACAGCCTCCTCACGGTCGCCTCTAGTCTGCGCCTCTAGCATTCAGCCTTTTGTGTTGGTTCCCATGGTTACCTCTTCACCAGTAGCAGCTGGAATGTGTGGTGTGAGGAGGCTGTCTCCCCTACTGAGCCAGGTCCGGCTGGGGCGGAGGCCAGTGATCCACAGCTGGATTCGTGAAGTGGGGTCACAGTCCAGTACCTCGCCTTTGTCCTGGATTCTGTACTTTCCCCAGACCTGACATGGCGGGCTGACGGACAGCTCCCAGGGTATTTCTTACCCCAGCCCTGCCTGGTTCGACTGTCACTGACCTGCCTGACTTTAGTCTACAGGGACTCTTTCTGTGTGTGAGTGCCTAGAAGACACTGTTCTGCTCAGTCAGTCTCTTCCCCGACTCCTTTCCTGTGGGCTTTTGTGCCCCAAACTGTTAGTTGACGTTGAGGGGACCAGGAACTGGTATAAAGGCAGGTTTTGCTTCCAGCCTGGACGACTAGGCAGGTCCTGGAAACCCAGGAGAGTGTGGCAACTGGCGGTCACAAATGAGAACAAAGCTAGCCAAGAGTGTGTGTGTCCCCGAGCTCTCCCAGAACTGTTTGGTCGCCTGTCTTGGAGGCCAGTGTGCCTCCAGGTAGAGGTTAAGCTGCCTGGTGGTAAAGGGAGGAAAGTCCGCAGGAGAAGCCACCACATCCATTCTGCTGCAGAAGGCGCTGCCTGAGGAATCCTCAGGCTCACCTAGAATGAGACACACTTTTCTAGAGAACTTTCCACCCTATAGGTAACTTAAGAAGCCCTTGGGCGGTGGCCCAGTGGGAGAGGGTGGTTAAGACATTCTTGGGGGCTTGTTGTAGCTTAGGCTTTCTATTTTACCATTTCTTCGTGATCCTAAATACGTTAGATACTATGTGTTTCAGAAACACTCCCTAGGTTGTTGCAAAGATTAAATTTGCTAGGTAAAAATGCTTTGTAAAGCATAGAGCAGCCCACGGTACCAGTCATAATATTTTCAAATGATGTTTTGAGACTGCTGTGCCAAACTGAGGCCACGGATTCCTCTGTCCTGCTGTGTGCTATATGGGCCAAATGTCCCTTCTTAGATACAATTAGGGGGGCTGGATGTGGTGGCACACGTCTTTCATTCCAGCACACCGGAGGGGGTGGGGCAGAAGCAGGTGGATCTCTATATGAGTTTGAAACCAGCCTGGTCTACACAGCAAGTTCCAAGCCAGTAAAGGCTTCATAATGAAATTCTGTCTCAAACAAAACAAAAAACGGTGTGTGTGAGGGGAATAAATGATTGGGACCAGAGATAGCTCAGATCTTGGAGTTTGGGGGATTCTTGAGTATTTAAATTGTTGAGCATATTTAATCCTAAACTCTGAAATAATAACAGTTTTTTTAAAAAGCATGTCATTTCAGTTGTCAAAAATTTGGGGTTTGAGAACAGTTTTGTTTTCCGTATTAGGATGTGAAACCTGTGTGTGTCAGTGGACCCAGAAATCTCAGCACACAGGGACACCCCAGATCAGACAGAGGGAGGCATCCCAGCCCCTGTTACACTATCCACAGTGATGAAAGGGAGGGTAAAAGTAATGGGGACAAGTAGAACCCCCCCCCCCCAACGCAGTCACACCTTGAGGATAGCTCTGTGAACTGGTTAGCTCTGCATCCTGGCTGCCTTTTGATACCTCACCTACCTTATCAGTGGCTCTCCCACAGAATTAAAGCTGGCCAGTAGCAAAGTGGGAAACCTGTAGGCTTATTATTTCCAGATATTGAAATAGCATGGAATGTTTATTCCCATCCGAAAAAGCAGAATGAATCTTGGAAACAGATGCATTTGCCATGGGCTTAGAGACCGTGCATGTGAGCTCCTTCCTAAGACCCAGTAATCCTCTTGGGCTTCCATTGCAAGCAAGACCGTGAGTCCGTTTGCCAGGATTCCTCGGCGGACGCTGAACTTAGTAAGGAGTCTATTTCCTCTCAGTGAATGACAGCCTCCATTAGCATTTAAAAATTGTGCGTGCTTGCGTGCGTGTGTGCGTACGAGCACACGCGTGCCTGAGTGTAAGTATGTACACCATTAGGCAAGCCTAGGGTTGGGACAGCTTCTCTGCTTGTAGATGGGACAAAGAAAGCTTGGCTCCTGTCCATGGCACTGGGACCCCAGTGTCCTTCCAGAGCCCCAGCCCCCCCATCTTGCTCCCCTGCGGGAGAGTAGGCTTCTCACCCAGAGCTTGAGGTGAGATGGACTTGACAGAAGAATCGGGTTTCATTCTTCCTGAGGCCTGGGGCTGGAGCAGCAGCCTTCACTCCTCTGTCTGTGCCCTTGACCTTGACCATTTCCTTCTCACCTCCACGTCCCCTCTGCCAGTCACTTCCTAAGGGGTCCATATATAGTACAGTATGTTACCAGCGCTTTGCTGCAAAACACCCCCTTATCACTTTGGGGTTATTTATATCTCCTTCCAAATGCATTAGGCATCATAGCTTCTCCCCCACCCTCTCCTCTCTTTAAGGACTCGGGGTCCATTGTGACCCCACTGTCTTAACCCTGCACAGCAAATGCCCACATCCATCTGTCGTATGTAGACCATGCTGATTGGCTGCTAGCAGCTTCCACCTTGCAGAAGTTATCATGGCACAGGTAGATATAACCCCCCAAAAGATAGGTCCTTTTTTCCCTTTTTTTTTAAAAAAAAAAAAAAACAGAAAGTTCTGAGGCTCAGAGAACTAGCCAGGAACTAGCAGAGCCCAAATCAGAGCATAGGTCTTCTGGCTCCAAATCACAGAGAACGGAGGTCAGAGACTGGAAATTCCAGCTTGGAGCCTTGGAGCCTGCACTTGGGAAGTGGTCAGCACGAGTTGACGTCACCCTCAGATGCTGTTTGATCAGGACGTGTCACATATGGCCCTTTCTCAGTTTCATGCATGATAACCTCATCCATGTGGCAGAACAGCCCAGAACACTGACTTGACTTGGGCAAGTCTGGTGGCCCAGTGAACTCCAGGGATCTACCCGTCTCCACCTCCCCATGCTGGGATTACAGGTGTGCAGTGCAGCACCTGAGTCTTTGCAGAAGTGATGGGGATCTGAACTCGGGTCCTCATGCCTGCACCGCAGGCCTTACCCACCCACTGAGCTGTCTTCCCAGCCCTGAGAGCCAACTATTAGATAATTATTTACTGGGTCTTATTGCTAGAAAGAGAAACGTAACTGGCCAAGGAAGAAAAGAACCCCAGATAGGATTAAGACACCCCCCCACCCCCCCCCCCCCCCCGAGACAGGGTTTCTCTGTGTAGTTTTGGTGCCTTTCCTGGAACTCGCTTTGGAGACCAGGCTGGCCTCGAACTCACAGAGATCCGCCTGGCTCTGCCTCCTGAGTGTTGGGATTAAAGGCATGTGCCACCACCGCCCGGCTGGATTAAGACTTTTACATGGTGGTTATGAGCATTCCCCTTGCCGCCAGCCAGCCTCCTCGAGTGCTCACATAAGGGGTAATAAGGACAGCTGTCGTGTCTTGACGAGTGGTTGTGTATATCTGAAGATGAGTATAGGGCCCAGCTTGGCTCAGAGTATTCCTAAAGTAATTAGAGCTTCTATGACAGGCACGTAGTCACCTGCTCTCCATACGACTGGTGGGTGTGAGCATATGCACAGACAGTGATGGACAGAGGGAGAGGGCTTGCTCAGTCTCCTGTACTGTATTTCCACAGCACTCATCGGGCCTGTGGGTGTGTAATCGAACAATTATTTGCACAGAGCGGGGTCCTACCTGTTTGCCTTCATTGCAAGTGTAGTGCTTGATTTCAATATACATTCCGTGATTGGCCCTTAGTGACGATTGGCCGAACAGATGGTTAGGCGGGGTATAGAAGCGGCCAGGCTCTCGTCTCAGAACAAACCAGCTCTCTTGATATGTGTCAGATTGTTTTCAGCAGTGTGCCTAGTGTTAGGAAGCATTCTTAGAGCAAGAATGCAAGCCGGGTGTTGTGGGTAGGAGGCAGGGTGCCCTTTGCTGGCCCAGTGTCTCCAGGTGTAGGAACAGTTGGCCTTGGGCGAGAGGAGTCCCATTTGAATTTCAGCAACTTTCTCTTTTCTCTCTTCTCCGTGGGCTTTCCCTGCGGAGAAGCGTTGGGGATTACGTGCTTGCCACCCTTTCCACAGAACTTTTAGGGTTGTCACGTTCAAAGGCTCAAGCCGCTGTCCCGCTGGAGGTGCCGTAGGAGGTTGGTGGAAGCCTGGAGAAGTGAGGTCCAGTAAGAGGTCAGCAGCCCTTTGGGGACATGCCCTTGAAGGACAGAGTGGGACTGCAGCACCTTCCTCTCTCTTTGCCTCCTCTCCCTGGCTGTCCGTGGGCTGAGGCGGTTTACAGTGTCACATGTCCCTGCCATGGCCTGCTGCGGTAGACCCCAACAACAGAGCCAAGCAACCATGGCCTAAAACTGAGCCAAAGTAAAGCCTTGTAAAAAAAAAAAAAAAAAAAAAAAAAAAAAATAGGCTGATTACCTCAGCCGCAGTGACAGAAGGCTGACACACCGGGTGCCTGATACATGTGAGTCTCAAGAAGTGAGCATTTGTGGACAGTGTGAGTCAGAGTGCTTTATACGAATCAAACTCTGTATATCTGTGTTCCGGCTGTTAGCATTCCTGTTTTGTAGGGGAAGAAAGTGAGATGCAAAGGTAGGTATCCCGCCCAAGGTCAGAGACCTACCAGGCTGTAGAGCCCGATTGAGGACTCAGGCAGCTGGCTCTGGAATCCCTGTTGTCCATACACATGTGAGAACTAGACACGTCTCAGGGTTGTTCCAAGTCTTTGGCTCTGAATCTTTGAAGCTGAACCTAGCAGAGGTCTCACCAGTTGAATTGTAAGGCCCTGAGCAGGGCCCTTGCTTATCACACGCCTTTACTTAAGGCTCGGTGTGGCAGAGGGCCTGGTGTGGCAGAGGGCCTGGTGTGCCAGAGGGCCTGGTGTGCCAGAGGGCTTGCTGAGTACAAAGACTGAAGTCAAGGGCTGGAGAGATGGCTCAGTGGGTAAAGGGACCTTTTGCCACGATTGATGGCCTGAGTTCAAATCCCTGGCCCCACATGATAGAAGGAAGTAGTTACACTCTGATCTGAACACACTTGAGCACCCATACCATGGCACACACTCATGTGTACACACACACTATAAATAAATAACTTCAAAATAAAAGATTGAAGCAGATTAATACTTTTAGGCAGTTGAAAGATAGGGCTAGTCACTTGATCCCCACCCCCCATTCCTCCCTTTCCCATCTTGAAACAAGAAATGGATAAGCTTGTAGATTGTTTAAATGCCAGTGATAAAGATTATAGGCGTAGGTCCGTTTGGAATGTTTCCAGGTCGGTAAGAGAAAGCAACCAGAGCAAGGGCATTGGACCCAGGCCTGAGGTGTGCAGAGACCATCCCACCCAAGGCTGAGGGGTTATGTGTGGCCCTCTTGTCACGAACCAAGCTGAGGGAGCAGGGTGAGTGAGCAGGAAGACAAGGAGTTTCTAAGAGCATGTCAGCGCCATGCCTGTGATTAGAAGTCCCAGATAGGGCGACACCAGCATATTGCCAGTGGGGAACCAGCATGCCGTCAGAGGGGATGCAGACTGAGCTGCCTAGATCTCAAGGGGTGATTAGAAAAGCAGAAAAAAAAAAAAGAGGAATGAAGAGATAGTGACCCAGAGGGTCAAGCCTCAAATAGATAAGTGGCCAAGGGTCAGTAATGAGAGCAAGGGGGCCTTTGGAGAAAGGGGCAGTGCATTGAGAATGTCTGGGGAACCTTTGACCCGTGGTCACATGGTCAGTCGCCAGACACTGAAGAGTGGCTATGTTTAAGAACAGACATCTGTAAAGGCCAGGAGTTCTTAAAACGCCCTTCGGTCACTGAAGGAGCTCAGGCCTTGTCAGCCTCCAGAGGCTCTGGAAGAGAGGAAGGAGGTGTGTGCTGGGGACCCCACCGCAAAGGCAACCTGAGAACTTGCAAGCCCAAGACAAAGGGCAAATGATCAGAGAGACAGGGAAGATCTGGAGCGGAAGGAGAGCGAAAAGTGACTTGAAACACCCAGAATGTAATGTGGCCTTCAGGAGGGAAGGCACACTGTCGTGAAAGAAGCATGCATAAACCCAAAGGCAATTCTCCGGGTTCTGAGGACAGATAGAGTACTGTGTAAACATCCACTGCCCACTTAATTACTAAAAGCTTTCTGGTTGCCAGTTTCTGGCAATGCCACAACTCTCTCAAGAAAGGCTCCACCAAAAGTTAGGGCTGGTGGCCTAAGGGGACAGTGACAAGAAGGGACGAGCTCACCTTTCTTAGGAACAAGCATCGCCTTAGAGAGTTGAAGGCACAGAGCCTCATTTGGGGAGCCAGAACGCACCCACAAAAGGCCGCCTCCCACCTCTTACCATACTCATCTTGGGTGGTGCTGGTTCAAAACAACATAGTGAATAGTGAAGGAAAAACCAGATGGGAACCCTGGCTGAGCACACTGCTTGCCAAGGCAGACAGGATGCAAATGAGCAGCCCCATGCGGTGATAGGCACAATAAAGGAAATACTGGGTACCAGGAAGGAGACTGTTGACATCAGATAAGGCAGCCGGTGAAGGGGGACGCTTGACCCGGAACCTGAAAGCTAAGGAATAGCCAGGAAGAAATGGAAGGAATGTTCTGAGTAGACAGAAGATGTGGTAGAGAGCTTGGTGGGTGTAGGGAAACTTGAGAGGCTCTGGGTGAGGTCAGGGCTTGCTGAGGTTAGGAAGGTTGAAGGATGGCCAGGAGTCAGCGAGGTTGACTCCTTGAGTCTAGGTTAAGGAGCACTTCCTCAGTGTGCAGTAGAAATCAGGTGACACTGTCCACTCAGTTTAAAGGTTGCGTTGACTGCTGCAGAGACTCTGGATTAGAGAGGACAGCAGTGGACGGGGAAGAAGTGCCTGGTCTCAACAGGGGAATGGAGCCTGCCTGTCCTTGGGTTGTTACCATCCATATCCTGGAGGCCCCATCCTTCCATTTGCCACTCTTCTTCCCATTCAAGGATAAAAGAGAGAAAGTAAACGAAGTGGACCTGGCGAGCCCATTTGAATAGGCTCAGGCCCCCGTGTGGTCTCTGGCTTTCACCTTCACTGTAGATTTTACAGTGTTCAAACAGCCACGGGAACAGAATGATCTGGAGCTTTCTCTTCTTGTGTTGGCAGAAACTCAGTCCAGAAAGTAGTTAATGGACGCTATTAAAACACCACACAGTAAAGCAGTCATTGTGTGCTCAGGAGCTGGGGATCTCAAGGGGCAGAATGTACCCATCCTACGAAGCACAAGGAGATAGCCGGCTGACCTGCATTTCTTGTTTCTTAAGTATGAGGAAGAAAGACGTTCCGCTGGCTGGAGTTGCAGATCACAATCATCTTTAGCCCGGCTCACCCTTCTCAGCGTGGCTTAACTCGTAGTTTATCACCCATGGTTGTGATACTGAGGCCAGAGACTAGGAAGAGACAGCATAAAACAGTCCCCAGAAGTATCCCATTAGTGTTGCAACACTAACTTAGGAGTTGGCTTACAGATTTGTTGACCATTTAGCAGTTCTTCATCTGCTCAACAAATATTGGTTGATCGTCCCAGGGTTCATAGTGGGGCTGCTTATGTTAGGTGAGCAATTAAAGAGGGGCCTACAAAAGCAGGCAGGTGGAAACCCTGTGATCATCCCTGATGGACGCATCCACACTAGTGTGTGCTCTGTGTGCTGGGAGGAGGAGGAGGGGGAGTGGGCTCAGCTTGCTTTCACCCCTGCTGTGTTGGGGGAGGAAGGGGGGTACACCAGCCTGTGGGGAATTGGTTTTCAGGGACGTGGTCCAGAAAGGCGGCACAGCCTCATGGTTTATTTCAGTATTTTCACTTGAAGAGGTTTTGCTGATCCCAGGAGCTTCTACAGTGTATTTTAAGTAAAACTAATTCCACGTGAGAACTTTGAATTAGTGGATCTATCATCACTGTTCTCATCTAGGTTAGTAATCCGAAGGCCTAACTAAAAGTCTGGCAGAAACAGAGTTTTTGAAACTGCAGAGTTGAAAGGAGGAAGAGTGAGTAGTTGTCTGGGATTTCAGTCCCCAGTGAGTATAATTCTGTGTGTGGTCTGAGCCAAGACATACAGCTTCTGTGTCTCAGTGTGTTCTGGAAAATGGGTCTTAGGGGGGGAAAAACACAACTCATTCCTTGTCTCTTTCATAAGGAGTTTTGATAATAACTCACAACATATGGGAAAGCGCACACATCCTTTTGTAGGAAAGACCTGGGTCAGTCTGCCTGAGGCATGTGGTACCCCATTAGGACTTGTGGGATGAGATCAAAGTGCCTGCAGGCTGTCAATTACTGCTGTGGGGGCAGTCAGCAGAGGAGTCTGCAGTGGGTGGGGAGACCGCCTTCTGGAGACAGTAGGAGTGGAAATGCCCAGACAGGCTCGCTGTGCAGGTAAGTGGTTCTGTGTACAGATAAGACAGACAGAAAGAGAACTCCAGGGTGCCGAGTTGATGGGCCTCCCCAAGTTCATTCTAGAACTGTCTTCCATCTACCGTCACCGTAGATTCCTTTTCATTAGAACGTATAAATTTAAAACGACTTATTTGTTGTTGTTCAGATTATTCTAGAAGAGTTTAAGGCAGGAGCGTGGGTGCCGGCGGATGCTTCCTCGACCCTCCAGACTGATTGCCACTGGTGTCTGTCCCAGCTCCCCCACTCTGGTTCTTGGACCTCCCTGTCCGGCCCCCTGAACCAGCCTGAGGCAGAAGTGTAAGTGAGGCTCTGCAGGCAGGCAGGCTGCTGTGGTGTCTCCTGCGATTGCGGTCCTTCGTTCAGATGGTCTCATTAGTCTTGTGCCCAGCTGCCCTGGCCCTCTGAGATGACACGTGGCTAACTGCCATGGCTCAAGAGGGCGGTGCCGAGACGCTGGTCTCGGCCCATTAAAAAGCCTTAAAAGAGGATTGCATGTGCCTGGTGCTTGCGGCTCTCTCCCATTGGCTTTTCCTTCCTGCCCAACCGTTGCCCGGGACACCCACAACCCGTGGCTCTGCCTCTAGGTATGTCCAGGATGGGGACCAGGGAAAGAAAAAGAACAGAGCTTGCTCAGAGGCTCAGCCACTGTTCAGAAAGGACAGAGCCAACACCTGCGGTTTAAGTCAAAAATGAGGAAGTTATTAAATGCCACAAAGGCTCTCGGCAAGGCCTGCCTGTGGTTTTTTTCTCCAGTAGAGGACACTAAGGTCTAGGGACACCTGGAAAGGACAAATCCAGCCCTTGTTTGTGGCAGAGTGGATGATGTCAGTGGGTGGTGGTCTTGAAGGGTGCTTTGTTTGTGAAATGACATTTACTTGTGAGGAGCAGAACACAGGACAGTTTGCGGGAGTCAGCCTCCCCTGCTCCCCTCCTGTCTGTGCCCCGGAAATGGAACTCAGGCCGTCGGGCCAGCAGCTCTTGCCCCTCCCTCTCGCTGGCCGTGAGAGTGTGCTTTCTGCGTTCATAAAGTCTTTACACTGGGGTGTTGAAGGGGGAGAGACCTTTGAGTCTACTTTGCACCTCAACTTAAGCCAAATGTCTGTCTGATTGGTATCGCTGGGGTTGTGTGAGAATTTCTGAGTACGGACGGCATGCATTTTGTAGACGGTTTTGGCCTGTTAGCGCTCACCGGCCAAGGCTCTTCTCTCCTCTCCGAGTGAACTAGGCTTCTCCAGTTGCAGCTGCTTTGAGAGTAACCATTGAAAGAAAGAAGCTCTAAAATGAAGATATTGTATTAAGACAGAAATGAAAATAATGGGGTTATTAGGTACATACCACGCTAGACAGTTAATAGACATTATCTAGAACTTTTAGAACAACCCTGCAAGACAGATACAGTAATAATGGCTAATTTGCTGAGTGTTTAATATACTCTGGGCTCTGTTCTAAATACTTCACCTATGTTATAAAAATGTCTCAACAACCCTGTGCAACAAGCGGCCCTTTGCATCCATTTTATAGATGAAAGAGCAGAGGTGTGAGAGGACCCAGCTAGTCAGGACACATTCTCCAGAGCCGAGTTTTTAGCCCTTGTCCACAGTCCCTTGTATTGTCTTTCCTACAGCTAAGGAGCCTGAGGCCCAGAGTTTACTGGCCCAGTGCCATTAATGTCATAAGTGGTATAACCTCAAGCAAGCCTTAATGGTCAGGTTTAGAGTTCTGTTGAGTGAGGCGGGACTGCAGAGATGGAACTACATGTCAAATACAGTTTTGCATGGCTATCGTGGAATACCTAAGGCGGGCCAGCTGGGTAAAAAAGAGAGTTTTATTAAGCTCGAACTTCTGGAGGCTGAAAGTCCCAAGTGGAGCAGGCTTCTTGGTTCTGTCTCTGGCAAGAGCCCTCAAGGCTACACCATATCTTACTGGATTGCATCATGGCTGGGAGCATAGATCAAGAGCAAAAGGCTGCCGTGCAAAACAGGAAGGTGGATAATGATTCAAGGGCCAAGTTTATCTGTCTAACAGCCCAGTCTTCCAAGGGCAGGACTGTTAATATCCCCCACCGTGCAATCCCACCTCTTAAGCTACCACTCTCCAGAGCCCGTAAGTCCTCAGGAGACACCTTCAGAACTGATCTAGGCCACCACTTAGGTAAAGAGAGACTCTGTGCCCGAAGAATAGAAAATTGCAGGGCTGGAGAGATGGCTCAGCAGTTGAGAGCACTGACTGCTCTTCCAGAGGATCCTGGTTCAATTTCCCGGCACCCACATGGTGGCTCATAGTTGTCTGTAACTCCTCCAGTTCCTGGGGACCTGACACCCATGGCAAAAACACCAATGCACATAAAATAAAAATAAATAAATTTTTAAAAAAAGAATAGAAAACCCCAGCTGAGCCCCTGACCCCCTCCCCCAGTACCCTGGGATAAAAAGTTCTTTTTATTGGTCTTAGGGTTGGAGAAAGAGTGTTTTTTGACTTCATTCTGTGCTCTAAAAAATAGGAGGCCAGATGGACAGGATTAATCTTGACAGCTGCTTGGTAATCCTTCCCTTTTGGCCAAGGCATATGCAGAGGCGGAGCAGCCTTGTGAGCCTGTCCTAGGCCCAGCAATTGGATCTCAGCGGCTTAGAAAAACCCTTGAAGACAAACTTCAAATACCACCACGAGGCTGACCAGACCCACCAGTGGTTGGCAAATTGGCTCAGTGGGCAAGAGCACTTCCGGCACAAGCCCCACAACCCGAGTTGGGTCCCGGGAATCCATGTAGGAGACCAGATGCAGGGGTGCAGATCCGTAATCCCATCACTCCTGCGGGGATGGGGGAGGGAGGGACTGAAGAGTCCCCTGGGCCAGGTAGCCTGGAACACGCGTGCAGCACAGTAGAAACAGAAAACCAGGAAAAGGGAGTCGATTCCCCAAAGTTATCCTCTGACCACGGGTGCCACGGCTCGTCCACACCCATACTCACACTTCCACGCCACACACGATAATAAAACAAATTTAAAACTAGCTCAAAGCTTGAAGCAGGGCCAGTGTGAGAAAGAGGTGACAATCGAGCGTGTTTAGAAATTCGAGGACCCGAGTCTTTCCTGAGGAGAAACGCGCCTGTCCCCGTGGCAGAAGGGCGCTGGCAATGTGGGGCTCACCATTTTTCTCTGAGGGCCTGCGAGTGGAGCAGAGGAGTTACAGGGATGAGGTTGGGCCCGGGGGTGGGAGGCTGGATTGAAGTGGGTGCACAAAAGGCCTGCCGCCCAACACGGCAGGATCTAAACAGTCTGAAATAGTTGCAGCCCGAGAGTAGTCCTGTGTCCTCCTGAGCTGCAACCCACTAAAGCAGAGCATGGGCGGTTCGCTGCCCTTGGGGATTATGCCCCTGACACAGAAGCTGAGAAGTGACTTGGTTTCCGGGAAACAGTGTGATGGTTTGGACCATTGAGTTCATTTCCAGTTGTGTGTCCACGTCGAGTCCTAACAGTTAATGTGGCCGAGGTACGGCTCCGCGGTAGAGCATTTGTCCAGCAGCATGCCCAGAGCCCCGGGTTACCCCGGAGGACTGCAGTGCCAGGGCCTCATGCATGCCAGCCGAGTGTTCTAGCTCTGAACGACACCAAAGTCCCGGGACTGCAAAATATAAGAAATAACTACTGTATCTTTGTAGTTGGAGTTTTCCTGCCTGGCCCAGTCAGGACAAATCTCTCTTACCCGCCAGTCCCACAGTCGCTCAGACCCAACCAAGAAAGCACATAGAAACTTATATTGCTTACAAACTGTATGGCCATGGCAGGCTACTTGTTATCTACTTCTTCTATCTTAAATTAACCCATTTCTGTTAGTCTATACTTTGCCACATGGCGTGTGGCTTACCAGTGCCTTACATCTTGTCATGGTGGCAGCTGGCAGTGTCTCTTCCAGCCTTCTACTTCCCAGAATTCTCTTCTCTTTGTCCTGCCTATACTTCCTGCCTGGCCACTGGCCAATCAGAACTTTATTTACACAGAGCGCTATCCGCAGCATATCTTTCTGAGAAACACAGAAATATGCGTAGCTAGCCGTAGAGACACAGGCAGGAAGGGTAGAAGACCCTCTGTAGATTTGCTGGCTTTAGGGCAGACAGCTTGGGGTGCAGACTGAATCCTGCGTTAGCTCAGCTGTTTTGTTCTGGCTCCAGTCCGTGGTGGTGTGTTTTTCCAGTGAGATCCACTTGCGCTCCTCCCTGTGAAACCCACCGCGCTCAGCTGTTTATTGTCTTGTTTTTCACAGAGATGTGTGTGCGGACCCGGGCCATGCGGCTCCTGGCGCCTCTGACTCCCTCAGCTCAGAGCTGCTCACTGGAGGCCCCCAGCACCCCCAGCACCCCCAGCACCGGAAAGAGACGTGGTCAGGAAGGGTGAAACTTCGGCTGAAGCAGAGGTAGGAGGCATGGAGGTCAACACCACCAAGCAGTGTGGAAGGGAAGACCGGCGCCCTCCGGGGAGGGTGCAGGCAACGATGGCCGAAGACACAGGCTGGTGGGAGAGGAAAGGAGCCGTCCGAACAAGGGGGCTGCGTAGGTTAAAGTTCAGAGGGATGATGATCTTGTTTGTTTTAGACCATGGGATTGAACCCATGGTCTTGAAGCATAATAGTAAATGCTCTACCACTGTGCTATTAGACATTAGAAATTTGAATTGTGCTATTAGACATTAGAAATTTGAATTATGCACTGGTGTAGCGGCATAGGCCTTTAATCCTAGTACTTGGGAGGGAGGCAGGTGAGTGTCCATGAGCTGAAGGCCAGCCTGGTCTGCATAGTAAGTTCTAGGCCCACCAGAGCTACATAGTGAGTCCCTGTCTTGGGGGTGGGGGATCTGTGCCAACCTATATTTGCTTGTTCCATGTTTAAGATACACAAATACGCGTTAAAGTATCTGTTATGTTTCATGTAGTAAAACCACACTCATATTTGATGTTTACATCAGGATTCTTTACTATATTCCACTTTAAGAAAGATACTGGAAAGTAGTTTGAGCGTGCCAGAGGGCCAGAGAAGCCAGCAGCCTGGGGTGGGGGTGGTATGTAGGCTGGGCACAGGCTGAGCTTCTCGGAACCATCGGGCTGGCTTGCTCCCAGCAACAGGTGGAGACAGGAGCTCCGAGACTGTTGCCACTCCCCTTGGTCACCTCGTGTCTTCACAGCGCAGAGAACCCAAACCATGTCATCCGCTGGGCTGTGTAGGTGAATCTCGCGTCACTGGCAGAGCCTGGAGGTCAGGAAGTTGTTATTCGGACAACTGCTGCTCTAACCTGGGAAGAAAATGACCAAGATCCTTAACCAAGTCTGTGCTGGTAGGACACAGGATGTCACAGACTCAAGATGGATTAAGGGGACAGAGATACGAGCAGACGAGAGTACAGGAAGGGAGGAGGACAGTTCAAGATGGTTTCCAGGGACACTGCTGTGGAGCACTTGGAGATGCTGGTAGGCCAACACTGGGAGAGCAGAAAGAGTAGAGGCTGCCTGCTGGTTAAGAGTGGGGATTCAGGCTGGGTGTGGGGACACATGCCTTTAATCCCAGCAGCCAGGGAGCAGAGATGGGTGGATATCTGTGAGTTTCATAGGAGACTCTGTCTCCACAAGAAAGGTAGAAGACAGTTGATGTTCTCTGGTCTCTACATTCAGACGTGTGCACACAGACATGAAGACACACACACAAATACACACAGAAAATATTCTGTAAGGCAATCCTTGAAAAGTTGAACAAGGGCTGGAGGGATGGCTCAGAGGTTAAGAGCACTGGCTGCTCTTCCAGAGGTCCTGAGTTCAATTCCCAGCAACCACATGGTGGCTCACAACCATCTGTAATGAGATCTGGTGCCCTCTTCTGGGCTGCAGTTGTACATGCAGGCAGAACACTGTATACATGATAAATAAATCTTTTTTTAAAAGCTGAACAAAACAAATGAACTTAGATATATCTATTCAGTAGCCTAACCATAAATAAACCATTTTTAAATCTAGCCAGGGATACTGGGTGCTATGCTGTATGCCGTAATCCTTGGGGTTGGGGAGAGGTCTAAAATGAGAGCTTATCTGGCAATGTAGCACCGCCACCTGGCTGACCTTGATTTTTTTTTTTAATTATTTTATTTCATGTACATTGGCATTTTGTCTGCATGTATGAGGAGGATGTCAGGTCCCCTGGAACTGGAGTTACAGACAGTTGGGGGCTGCCATGTGGGTTTTCTGGAAGAGCAGCCAGTGCTCTTAACCACAGAGCCATCTCTCCAGCCCAACCTTGATATTTTTAAGGAAACTGGCCAGTAACTGTGTAGAATGCCTTCGATTTGGAGGCGTCATTGTTTTCCCGTGGTGAAGTTGAGCCTTTGGCATTTTGGGCAGGCATACCACTCAAATGATGTGTGTCTTCCATAGTGCCTTGTGATGTTAATGTTTCATCACTGCTGATGGCAACTTTGGTGACTTGGTTATGGTGAGGTCCCCATGTTTCTCTACTGTGAAGGGCTATGTGTCCCTTTGCAATTCAGAATTGCATAGGAGAGTAACGTTGAGGCTGTATCAGAGTTTCTCTTCAATCTTTCTTTTCATTAGCTTTAAAATCTGATATTGTCAGGCGGTGGTGGCGCATGCCTTTGATCCGGCACTTGGGAGGCAGAGCCAGGCGGATCTCTGTGAGTTCGAGGCCAGCCTGGTCTACAGAGTGAGATCCAGGACAGGCACCAAAACTACACAGAGAAACCCTGTCTCAAAAACAAAAACAAAAAAACTGCTGATATTATCTGTGACAACAGGAACATTCTAGAAGCTATTTTTATTTCCTTCATTCTTTCTACGTCTATCCATTGGGATTCTTCTGCAGGGAAATACTTTTTTTCCCTCTCCCATCTAGTTTTCCAGTGATTGATTTATATCAATAAGGATTTCATATTTATTTTATTTCTTGGATGATAATCTCTGCTTCTGTCATTTATGTCCATGCTGCAGATTGTCTCAGTGTTGGCCGTTTGAAATGATACCAGGCTGGCTCTGGTCTAAATCCTAGTCTGAAACATACAAAGGTGTGAAGTACCATTATTTTGTCTATACTGGTACAGAAAGCAGATAATGATGTTCTTATCTATGGAGTTAAAAAAAAAAGTGTCGAGGCAGGAGATTAGTAGTGGTACTTCATGGAGGCCAGTAACTGTTATTTGGACAGCTGGAAACTTCTAGGGTCACCTCATGGGCCAAATACAAGAGGTCAGAATTCTATTCAGCTCCTTCTTCATTTAGCAATCCAGCTTTCCTTCCCCAGGTAGTCTTCCCAGTGTGCAACAGTAGTCCTGTTCCCCAGTGTGCAACAGTAATCCTAACACTTGGAGGCTGAGACTGGTGAAATTTGAGTTCAAGGCCACCCCAAGCTACATCCTTAGCCGCTGTTGCAGGGAGAGAGACAGGAGAGTATTTGCATTCGTTTGTTTGAAGTAGGTTCTTTGTTGTATCCTAGGTCAGCCTAGAACTTTTGATCCTCCTGCCTCTGCTGTGGTTTCAAGTGTGAACCACCACCACACCCCCGTGAGAGGAACGGAGAATCTTTATGATCTCACCTATCTTGGCAGAAATGTTTCCCTAAAAATCCGTGGAGCTCTGGGTTAGGATGGTTGGTAATGAGTCTGTAACGGAGACAAGCTATTCTAGCTTACAACGGAGGATTTCCCCCTCCAGTTCCTCCGGGTTCCCTCCACCACTGCCATTAGAATAGCTATCTGGGATCAAAGGGTACATACATCCTCTGTGAGGTAGATCAGAGAACAAATAGCACCCAGTGTTTCTGCACCCCCAGTTCTCTCAGTGGGGTGTTCAGAGCTGCCTTCTGCCTGCCCTCCAGATAAAGTGTCTCAGAGAAACCCCGGTGAGGCGCCACAATGCTGATGCTTCAAAAGCAGAAGCCATGAGCACTGGCGGTTCTCAAACGGCAGGCACGGGGAGGAGGCTTCCTGCTTTCTCTTTGGATGCATCCTCCAGCAAAGGTTTCCCTGGCTTCCCCTGCCCACAGGGTCATTTTGGCATTTCAAAGCGGTGTGCTGCCGACCCGGATGCTGGTTTTTCCCAGGAAAAGTACTAAGGGCCACCCTTTCTTCTTCCCTCCGTGGGCTGGAGTTGGGTTTTAATTGGTCCATTTACATAGGTGACTGGGAGGTGGGGTCCCTCTGGCTTGCTCTGAGCTCTGGCAGTCCCTGCCCTTTAACTGCCTGCTCACCTGCCTGGGATAGGAGTCGCTGGAGCTCCACCCCTGTGGGCGGAGCAGAAACCCAGCGGGGTGACTTTGCTTTCTGCCCGGCTCCTGAGTACCAACCAGATTGGCCAGGGGTTTGCTCTATGCGATGTTTCTGTTTGCCAGGAGGTAAGTGCACACTGTTGGAATGAGATTCAGGATCTTTCATTGCAGGGTTCTAACTCAAGAGCCTTTTTTGGATGTCTTTTTGATACTGTGTTGTATCTGGGTTTTTGTTTTATTTTCTGCCTCTTTTTTTTTTTTTAATGTTTTTTGGGATTTTGTTGTTGTTTTATAGTTGGCTAGCTGGTTGGTGTTTTGTTTTTGCTTAGTTTTGTTTTTCCTGAGACTCTGTAACCCAGGTTGACCTGGAACTCCCCCGGCTGGCCTCAGACTCACCATAATCATCCTACTTTTAGCTTCCAAGAATGTCTATTTTTAAAGAAAAATAAGCAGCCGCGTGTTACGTTTCAGCATACTTCTCGTTCTCTTCAAATGCCCCACACTCCCCGGTGTTCTGTGAGGGCTTCTGTCCGGGAATTTCCAGCCACTGGTCTACCCACAGGGCTACCCAGTTCCTCATGGC
Organism: Onychomys torridus; assembly: GCF_903995425.1. NCBI lineage: Eukaryota > Metazoa > Chordata > Mammalia > Rodentia > Cricetidae > Onychomys > Onychomys torridus. Next base: position 83,643,791 of record NC_050452.1, on the reverse strand, counting down.
TTATCCACCTAGACTGTTTGTCTGTCTCCCTCAGATCAGCAAGTGCTCTGTTCCTCCTTCAGGCTCCTGAAGCTCCCTGTGGACTTTCAGAACTCTGCTGGGGGGCGGGGCCTGGGCCGGAGGACTGGTTGCCAAGTCCTCCCAATGCTCTGTTGCCAGCCTGTGTAGAAAGTAAAGGACGTTTTGTTTCGTAGATCAAGTTTCCAGTCTACATAACTTTTGTCTCTTCTGATGACAATTTCTGTTTGTCTGAAAGTGACTACTTTTTACTTTGTTAGAAGGGCCTTCTTACTGTGCAGTGCAGGACATCTCCTTACTGTGCAGTGCAGGACATCTCCTTACTGTGCAGTGCAGGACACCTTCTTACTGTGCAGTGCAGGACATCTCCTTACTGTGCAGTGCAGGACGGCCCCTTACTGTGCAGTGCAGGACGGCCCCTTACTGTGCAGTGCAGGACGGCCCCTTACTGTGCAGTGCAGGACATCTCCTTACTGTGCAGTGCAGGACATCTCCTTACTGTGCAGTGCAGGACATCTCCTTACTGTGCAGTGCAGGACGGCCCCTTACTGTGCAGTGCAGGACGGCCCCTTACTGTGCAGTGCAGGACATCTCCTTAACTGTGCAGTGCAGGACGGCCCCTTACTGTGCAGTGCAGGGCGGTCCCTTACTGTGCAGTGCAGGACATCTCCTTACTGTGCAGTGCAGGACGGCCCCTTACTGTGTAGTGCAGGACATCTCCTTACTGTGCAGTGCAGGACATCTCCTTACTGTGCAGTGCAGGACGGCCCCTTACTGTGCAGTGTAGGACATCTCCTTACTGTGCAGTGTAGGACATCTCCTTACTGTGCAGTGCAGGATGGCCCCTTACTGTGCAGTGCAGGACGGCCCCTTACTGTGCAGTACAGGACGCCCCTTACTGTGCAGTGCAGGACAGCCCCTTACTGTGCAGTGCAGGACATCTTCTTACTGTGCAGTGCAGGACGGCCCCTTACTGTGCAGTGCAGGGCGGCCCCTTACTGTGTAGTGCAGGACATCTTCTTACTGTGCAGTGCAGGACGGCCCCTTACTGTACAGTGCAGGATGGCCCCTCACATCCATCTCCCTGAGTGCTGGCATTGCAGACATGTTCCACCTACCATACCTGCTTTCTCCTTCACGGAGTCTCAGGCTGGCCTCAAACTCACATGCTCTGGGTAGCCAGAAGGTGACCCTAATTCCTGCCTCTCTGCCTCCGTCTCCCGAGTGCTGGGACTATGGGAGTGTGCCACTGCCTGGCTTCTCCTTCACTCCTGAAGGTGATCCACGTAGTACAGAATTCCAGGCTGGGAGGTTTTTCTCTGAACTCTCCCTTTTACATTCCTTATTATGTTTTTATAGGACATACAGGAAAATGGGATGAATTCGGGCATTTTATAATACGTGTCTGCCATCATCCTTTGCTCACAGTCCCCACTCCCACCGCCACCCCCCCCCAGCAGTTGATACCTCACTCTGCTCCTGTCGTGTCTACATGGCATCTGAGGGGATGTTGCCCGTGATTCTTAACCTTTGCTCTCCCATGGGTGAATTCTCACCTCTGGGCTTCTCTCAGATATGAGAATTTTAGTTTTTTTAATTTTAAGTAAATTTTTTTAAATTTTAAAATTTTAAAATTTTTATAATTACTTTTTACAATTAACTTTTACAATTACTTTTTATTTATGTACATTTCAAAGTACATATAATCTTTGATAATATCACCCACATTATCCTCTCTCCTTCCCTTAAAGCCCCCTCCTCCTTCCCTGCCTTCCTCATTTATATCTTCAAGCCCACTGCATTATTTGGGGTTACCCACATGAGTATGGATGCTGGCCTTGGCTGGCTTCTTTCTGTGAAGCCTCTGAGTCTGTCCCCCTTCTGTCCACTGAGCCTCCTGGACTTGGGGTTGGCGCCCTGACCTGTGTTTGGGGGGAGTTTCTCCCAGTCAGAATTTCAAAGATTCCAGGCGTTCCCTTTCCTCCTTCCACTTCCTCTAAGGTCCCCGTGCTGTGGGTTCCACACCTCCTGTGGGTCCCGTGCTCCGTGGATGCTCTGCTTCTCTCTTGGTTTTGAGGATCCACCCTCCCTACCTCAGTCTTTCCCCCTTGCTCTTAAGATTTAAGGGGTTCCATTAAGATGCCCACAGGTTTGAGGTTCTTTCTTCAGCCGGGTCCAGCCTGGGTGGGAAGTTCCTCTCCCCACTTGTTAAGCCAGGAGGGAGGGATGGAACCTCCGAGTGTCGCCTGGAGGATAGGGGAAAGATCCAGCCCTCTCTAGTAAGCTTTGAAGTCCTCCTTGTCCACGAAAGGGCATCTGGGGCTGGAGAGATGACTCAGAGGTCCTGAGTTCAATTCCCAGCAACCACACAGTAGCTCACAACCATCTGTAATGAGATCTGGCGCCCTCTTCTGTATACATAATAAATAAATAAATCTTTAAAAAAAAAAAAAAGGACACCTGTGCATGGCTGCACTCGGCATAGTAGAGAGCTTGGCCACTTCCTTTTCTTTCCCTTCCCTCACAGATTTTGGATTCTGCTTTTACTCTTGTATAATTGTGATTTTAAAATTCCGTCAATTAATGCAGTGCCTGCCTCCAGGGATGCTTTGGTTCAGACAGTATGCTGTGGAGAAGAACAGGTGCGGGGCACTGTGTGGGTAATGTCCTAGGGCTCCGGCTGACTTGAATATGGATTTTTGTTATGATCCTGTTCATTGCCATGCCACATAAACGGTAAGAGAAAAATCTGAGTGCACACATTCAGAAGTGCCCTCGATGCCAGAGACCACAGGGCTGGTTTTTCGGGTTTAGCTGGCACTCTGTCCTCTGATTCTCCTCCTGAGTGGCAGCTTCTGTGGTAGCCAGCTGTGGCGGTGAACTGCCTCCGTGTTGTAGAATTTATTATGGAAGTACTGGTAGGTAGGAAGGAATGGGAGCCGGCGTTCTAGAAGTTTCCTCCTTGTCAGGGGCTCTGTCCCCAAACCTAGACTGTTCTTTTTGTTTGGGTTCCAGTTACTTTAAACTTTATTTTAATGAACAGGTTTTTGTTTTTCCAGTATGATTTTTAAAGAATAGATTTCTTTTAAACGTTTTAAAATTGCTATTTACCTTTTTCTAATCTCCTCAGTTTCCTTATCTGTAGCCTCTTATCTTAAATGGGGAGACAGTAAAAAAAGGGAAATGAAAAGCCCAGCTCCATGCATTGTGCATCAGGAAAAGGAATTCAGCTTCTTCAGGGTTAGCGGTTTCAGAGATACTGTTTTTATTTAATGGAGTAGTGTTCTCTCTCTCTCTCTCTCTCTCTCTCTCTCTCTCTCACACACACACACACACACACACACACACACACACACACACAGATGCCATTGAACATTTATATAGCATGAATTAGCTTGATTTTGAAATATTTTGGTTGATATTTGGGCTCCCTCACACTTCCAGACAGTCTCTGGGATTGTACTCAAGGGGAGGTTTCCAGCTGTGGTGGCGGAGGGACCAGCCCACCCAGCCCTGCGGGCCCCTGGGTGGAGGGGAAGAACCCAGTCTTCCATTTGCCCCATTAAGCTGCTCCTGCTTTGTCTGCTCGTAGACGTCCTGGGAAGGACCCGGGAGAACCCAAAGGGGACCCAGCCTTTCTCATCTTCACCGCTATCTCAGCCTCTCTGAATCCTTAAGAATTTGTGTGTGGTGTCTGTGTGCGTCAGCCTGACTGAGAGCCATCCAGCGTGGAAGTTGGTTCTTCCTGTCAAAGCTTGTGCACAGTAGGGAAGAAAATTCTGAAGTCATTACCTCTGATGCCCCAAAACATTGGTAAAATCCAGTCCCCTTTCCTGCCTTCCGAAGAGAAAATCAAGCCTCAGTCCATGCGCAGGATCGAGGCAGAGAGACCACTGGTAAAGCTTCTGCTGTGCTACTGTCCTGTTGCAGTTGTGTTTGAAGGGCTGTCGGTGGCCAAGGGGAACGCGACGGCAGATGGTAGGTAGTGTGGTGTTTGTATCCAGTTGTTGTGACTTAGGTGTGAATGCTGGCACATAGGAGAGTCAGTTGCTCTGGGGTGTGTGTGTGTGTGTGTGTGTGTGTGTGTGTGTGTGTGTGTGTGTGAGAGAGAGAGAGAGAGAGAGAGAGAGAGAGAGAGAGTTGGGCGGAGGGCAGGATTGAAATATTGAGAAATAGAGCATTTGGGCATCACTTATTCACTGTTGACTAACTAACTAACAAACAAACAAACAAAAGACAAACCCATTGCTAATCCCTCCCTTCTATTATAGTCTTTCTGTGTTAGTCCATAAACATGTTTCGGAATGGAGGGTGAGGAGAAATAAACCACATAGTAGGGAAGGCGATCTGGAGATAAATGTGGGTTCAGTGTGGTAAACACAGTACAAGGAAAGGGTGTTAGCTTTTCTCCTAATTTATGGTGTTAGTCATCTGTATGTTAGCAGACTTCACTCTTGTGATTCAGTCGGCAAAGCCAAAGGTCCCCAGGGTACATTACGAGTGTGACATTTCAGAAGAACACCCCCTTTCAGAGAGGACTGTATGTTACTCTGAGGTGATATTACCTCATAAATACCTTTCTTCCCACCAGTCCACCTCTTTGGTTGTTCTGATGTTTGGGGTAGATCCCCAGGCTTTGTGCACACTAGACAAGCTCTGTACCAGTGTGCCACACACTTGCACCTTTATGTCAGGCTTGTGTTTACATACTGGGATGCTGGGAAAGGATACATAAGAAATTAACGAGAGTAGTCAGCTATGGGAAATGGAGTCTAGAGGGACAAGATCGCACATTTGGTTTTTATTTATTTCTTAGTCATGTGAGTTTATCGTCTATTCAAAAGACTTCAAATGAATATGGGGAAATGTTAATTATTAAGTTTAGTTTAAGTCCACACATAACTAAGGTAGTCTTTGTGTTGATGTGAATATATTTCTCTGTGTGTGTCCATTTTTAAAATAGATGAAGAAATAGCCGTATATAGTGGCATACAGCTTGGGACTGAGGCAAGGGAAATAATTTGAACCAATCAGTTTGGGGTCCGCCAGGCAGGAGAGTAACACCATCTTAAAACAACATAACGCAGATGAGGAAAATGATCAGTGACACACCAGGAGAACCTTAGAGTCAGCGTTCTGCCCCAGCTAAGCCTGTGGGGTTCGGCAGGGGTATCATGAAGACGCTCCACCTGAAGGCTGCACCGTCCCCTCTGACAGACAACTCAGTACATCACTGCCGTGATGGTGAGAATGTGGAGTGTTTGGGCGGACTCTGTCTTCTGTGGCAGTGTATGCAGTAAGCAGTGGACAAACAGGTAGATGGGTCAGTCAGAGCTAAAAATACGGTCATTTGATTCTGTGGTGTTACCAGTCCGAGGCTGTTTTGGGTCTTGTATGTGTGACTTGTGTCTGGTTGACAGGTGGCCTTTGCACCTGGAAGGCCACGCAGCCCAGTCACAGCAGCCCATCTGGGAGCAGGACCAACAGACGCCCTCCAGGGCTCATTCTCTAAGCCACAGTTGCCACTTTCTCCACTTTTCCAACACACAACAGTCCTCTGAGGTCATCTGGAGTCCCAGTCTACCTCTGAGTCTTGGCTCCAGACCCCATTCAAGTAAACTTTTGATGCTTGTGGCCAGAGCACCACACGTGCTCCGAATCCACACCATCGGCTCTTCTGTCTACTCTTGTTTTGAATATTCCAAACTTATTCTCATCTCAGGGACTTGGCATTCTTTGTTCTTTACTAAACATCACGCACGCACACGCACGCACACACACACACACACACACGCACACACACACACATGCACGCACACACACACACGCACACACACACGCACACACACGCACGCACGCACACACACACACACGCACACACACACACGCACATACACACACGCACGCACACGCACACACACACACACACGCACACACACACACACTATCAATTCTAAGTGGTCACTGAGGATGAAGATTCTTCTGCCTCCGTAACTTTAAAGAAGATCTTCCTTCCATTCCTTCAAGTTTTTTATCAGGCTTTCATCATCACTTATCCTGGTTGGTAGAATTTATTCACTGTGATATTGGCAGTATCTTCCTAAAACTTCAGATGTGAGCCTCGGCCATCTTTTACTGTGGCATAGCATGAGACGCTCACCATCAGGCTCTTCCTCTCGTTCCGCCTCCCCCTGGCACCTGTCTCCCTGTTTGTCATCTCGTCAGCTGATTGTGTGGCTTGTGCCATGTTTTTGGTTTGCCCATCTCGGGCATGCTCTTCCTTCTGCCTGGGTATCCTTCACATCCGCGTCCCGCAGCCTTTGATCCTGTGAACTGTTGCATAGCTAGACTGTTCAGTTGTCAATCACTTTGATGGACAGAGTGATTGGTTCTGGAGAAAATGAGTTTATGATGAACATGCTTTTGACAGGCATGCTGAGACATGCCTGTAATCCTCGTGCTCAGTGTCCAGGGCAGCAGCCTTCCTACTTCAGGCTAGTCTGTGCCACATAGTAAGGCTCTATAATATGTAAACAAATGGGTTTATTTCAGTTCACAGTTGTGAAAATTTCAGTCCGTGATCAACTGGTCTTGTTTGTTTGGGGCCTGTGGCAGGGCAGGAAGTGTGTAGCAGGGCAGGAAGTAGCATTGGTAGTGCGTGCACAGGTGCTCACCTCATAGGCCTGTGCAGGACAGGAAGTGGCATTGGTGTGCACAGGTGCTCACCTCATAGGCCTGTGCAGGACAGGAAGTGGCATTGGTGTGGCCACAGGGGGTTTTTTTGGGGCCCTTTTTTCACCTTCAAGGCCTGTGCAGGACAGGAAGTGGCATTGGTGTGCACAGGTGCTCACAGGAATTGAGGAAGAAGAGTGTCTTAGTTACCTCTGTGTTCCTCTGATACAAAAGCAACTTAAAGGAGAAAAGAGAATTCTGGCTTCCAGTTCCTGAGGGATAGACACTATGGTGGTGAGGAAGACATGGCAGTGGGCAGGAAAGGCATGGAGGCAGGTCAGGAGGCTTGGCTGGCCACATTGTAGCTGTACACGGTGAAGCACAGTATGAACAGGAAGTGTGGCCAGCTATAGAGCCCCAAGGCCCTCCCTCTGCAATCCACTTCCTCGACCGACCTTCTGAAGGTTCCACAACCTTCACAAACAGCACCACTAACCAGGGGCCAAGTGTTGAGGCACACGAGCCTGTGAGGGACATTTCACGGTAAAACCACAACAACGAAGGTCTCCCCATCCCTTCATGGACGCGCCTGCAGTAACCAGCAGACCTCCCTCCCAGTGAAGTTCCTGCCACCTCCCGGTGAAGTCAGCCAGGAGCCACCGGCAGCCACGAGCATCGTGCTCATCTTCTTGCCAGACTGTATTCTCTAAATCTTGCTGCTCCAGTCTTCCTTGCCTCCCATTCTCAATATAAATCTGTCTAAACACAATGATTAATAACCATGTTCCTGCCTTGGAACTGCCTAGGTTCATGAATTTGACCTGGCTAAAAATCAGCCACTCGTGAGTGCTATGCTGTCTTGAAACTGCCAAATCATATTCAGCCTTTCTTACCTCTCGGGGCATGGACAAAATGTAGACACATCAAGTGCCAGAATGTCATCCTCTGGGTGGTTTCTGGTCCAATTCCCAGTGTAGCTGGTGTTCCCGTCTGAACCCTCATAGCCGGAGTGGGTTACTCTTCTCATCACGTGACAGAATACCCACCTGAAGAAACTTCGTGGAGCTGAGCGGGTGCAGCCCATCACGGGGAGGAAGGCAGGAAGGGAGAGCATCTCACGTTCTTGGTACTGCCGACATGGGGTAGCTAGCTGCTCGTTACTGCCAAGGAGCAGAGATCACAGGCCAGAAGTGAGGCTGGGCTGTAATTACCCCTCAAGGCCCTTCCCTCGGCAGCCCACGTCCTCTGTCTGTCTAGACCCCACCTCCTAGAGGTCCCACAGCCTCTCAGAACAGCACATTGTAAGCTAGGGCCGAGGGTTCAAACATGTGAGCCCAAAGAGGACACCTCGCACTCAGATCATAACCCTGGCCCATTATAACCAGAAGGAAATTCAAGGTGAAAATGTATTACTTACAGGTACTTAAAAAAAAAAAAAACCCAAACTCAAAACCAGTGGTATCTGGTTTAGAAACTAAATTGGAACCCACGTTTCCTTTCTTGGGCTAATGGGATGAAGGAGAAAACAAGAGACCAAGAAGAGAGCGAGTGTATCCCAGCCCGCCCAGGACCTCTCTAGTCCCCTAAGGGCCTGTCTCTTGAGCCTTTAGGGGACTAGAGAGCACCAAGCCAGCTCTTTGGAGGGGCAGATGGAGAGCTGCAGGCTAGCACAGCACATCAGCTCCCCTGTTGCTAGACCTCCTTGGACCATGCACTTCAAGTTCCCCAGAAAAGTGGGCTGCGGCCTCAGCCCAGTTCCTCAAGTGTGGCTTGGTTTTCTGCAGCGCCATCTTCGATTCCTGGTTCATCACAAGGTTCCTTTCGTTATCATGTAGATTCCAGACAGGCAGTTGTACCGTTTGGCCTCTGTTTACCCTTCTGGTTTCAGGCCGCCTCAACACGGTGGCCACACCCTGTTTGCTTTGACCACAGTTAACTTGGAGACCAGTCTCTGTGTGATAGTTATTTGAGGGTACCCCTGATAGGAGAGGCACAGACGGCTCATCCAACGGTCAGAGGATAACTGTGGAGTCGGTTCTCTCTCTCCACCATCCCCAGGGGTCCCAGGGAGCCGACTCAGACTGTCAGGCTTGCACAGAAGTCTTTGCCAGCTGAGCCATCTGGCTGGCCCTCCTCTTTGTAATTATTGACTCTCAATCTCCATAAACGATCTTGGAGCTGGAAGGGGGGTTGTGTCAATATTTTCTCCTACCCATTCCCATATCCGCCATCATCCACCCTCAACTTCTTTCTCCCCGGTTTTTCCCTTCCTTTTAGGTCGGTCTAATAGGCTTGTCTGCCTGGCCTCTATTCTGTCAATTCATTAACAGCAAATGAGTTATATCGAATAATACTTACTATCTACTGATATTTTACTCTGGGCCAGCTATATTATATAATGTTAGCCTCAGAAAATCAGGTTAAAATAAGATGAATTGAGCCTCTGATTAGTGTCTTCAGGTTTTAGGCGTGCAGAGGCTTAGGGACTGGAAGTGACTTCCACAGCTGGTTAACAGTGAAGTCTGGCTGAGGACTGAAGTCTCCAGGCACCTGGTCAAGTAGTGTTCATTTGCCTAACAAATTAAAGTTGACGGGCATCGTGGGATCGGGTTTTCCTGTGCATTACAGAAGCTAATGATTTTTCACAGAGGAGAAATGGATAGGGTTTTAGGGATAAGTTGCATCTATTATTTCCATCTTATCAAGTGGGGTCCTGTATCCCAAAGTGTTTCCAGACTACGGAAGTTTCCCCCTGTGGTCTCAGAGTTCAGAAGTTGTCAGCGTGAGATGCCTGGCGGGCCACCTCACTCCTTTGCCAAAAACACTGTGCCGCCACTGCCCCGTGACTCTGGCTTCCTGTAGTCCCTGCTTCCTCCTTGAACTCGTGTTTGGTTCTAAAGGACACCCACATGGTCTCTTCGGCTCCATCCGATCTTTGTGTTTGAAGGGCAGGATGCTTAAAAGTTGAAGTCACCGACTTGCAAAATGAGAAAGTCTTCTGGAGAACGCTGTGTTCTCTAGACTGTGGCGTAGGACATGTGATTGTCAGTGCAGGGCAATGTCTGACTTTCACACAGTTCTTACCGAGACAGTGAAACAGCACCGTCCACCCAGGGTCTGGCGGAGGACTTGAAAAGCCCCAGGAAGCTTTTTACAACCCATCTCCACAAAGTCCCTTGGGAAATAGGAAGGAATTTTGGTGTTTTTCTTTAAGTCTGGAGGGTCCAGGAAGACCAAGGCAACCATGTCCTTACATTCTTAAGGCACAAAATGCCAACATGGAGGAAGCCTATATAAAGTTACCCTGGCTTGGCAACATTCCTGTGTGGTCCAAAGTGATGGGAGACTAAGAAGTAAAATGGAATATTTGTTGAGCTGAGGAGAAGTAAGCGATGCTTGCATCTGTGATCTCTGGGGACCCAGGCCACCTTGCTTAGTGAGGGGACTGGGCTGAGGAACTGCTGATGCTGAAGGGTCCCCTCCTGTGTCTCCACAGGTGCAGTGATCCCGCTGCTCGCCCTCACTCGTGGCATACCACCAAATTTGGAGAGAACCAGCCTGATGCCAGCATGATGCAGATATCTCGGGGCACGATGGGCCCTCCTTGGCACCAGAGCTACCATTCCAGGTGAGTGGCCACAGCTGGCATCTGAGGGTTCCTCTCCTTCAGAGGCCATGTTCTCCCCCGAGTGTCCTTTTTCCCCTCCTCTTAAAATGCTAACTGTGGGTGACTCATCCTCCATCACTCCCTGACCTGGATGGTTGAGGGGGGCTGGAAAGCTTGAGCACGGCTGGTGATTTGAGCTATTTATGGAACCCATTCCCTGTCAGCTATTTCTCAACACCTATTATAATCTTATATTTGAAAATTCGACAGACTTCTTTCCTGGGTGCTTCAGTGTCCTGTCTGCACTATTAGAAATTGTATATGTTTTCAGCTAAATTGATGATATGCTTGTATTTAAATGCTCTCCTTGGGTTTTCTCCTCCTGCCAAATCAATGTATCTTGCCCTGTAGCAGAAACAACTAAGATGGAGAATTTCTCAGTGATGTGATTTCCCGAAGTCTGCTGTTCACTTCCCTCCTCTGTATACAGGACTATTCTAAAGAATACAGAACTTGCTAGGCAGTGGTGGCACACATCTTTAATCCCAGCACTCGAGTGGCAGAGGCAGGCCAATCTCTGTGAGTTCGAGGCCAGCCTGGTCTACAGAGCTAGTTCCAGGACAGCCTGGACAGGGCTACCCAGAAAAACTCTATCTCGAAAAACTAAAAAGAAAAAAATAATAAAAGGAGTACAGAATTTTTTGCCATTTTGCAGTGTGTACAAATTACTGTCTGAGTGTGGACAGCGGATCGGTATGTGAGTGAGGACAGATCTGAGTCAGGTCCTGCAGTCTTCACATGTAGCTGCTGGGTGACATGTATGCTGTAGTCAAGAATGAACAGTGCCTCTGTGAGTGCGGCAGCCCAAGGGGTTTACCCGGGAAAAGGGGATCCTAGCCCAGACCCTCGGGCATACTGAAGGAAAAACCGGAGTCAGGATTGCCCACACCAGCTGCATGCACAAGCTCGCCTCCATTTTGATCCCGAGGGGTCAGGCTCTACACTGTATTCTCATCACTTGAGTCAGGCAGAGGTGGGGCGAGGGTAGGGAGGTGGGAAGGGCATTTTACACCTACGTAAGAGCGAGGTGCAGGTAGTGTGTTAGGGAGAGCCACGAGGAGGCTTCTGGAAGGGTTATTTAACAGAGGGTGGCTGTACTTGGGAGAAAGGTAGGATTGACTCATTTACAGCCCTTAAGGATCATGATTGGCTCAAAGGCAAATCCTAGGCCTCTCTTTGGTGGACACAGGACAGGACAGACCTCTTCTGTCATATTAGAGTAAAAATCAGGCCACAGGAAGAAGTGACTCCTAGTTACTTAACTTCCTATAGACATTCCTTTCCCTCTCTGTAGGCCTCCCAGTCTCTCTCTTAGGGGGTTTTGAGACAGGGTTTCTCTGTCTAACAGCCCTGGCCTGTAGACCAGGCAGGCCTCGAACTCACAGAGATCCGCCTGCCTCCGCCTTCCAAGTGCTGGGATTAAAGGCGTGTGCCACCCACACCTGGTGTCCTCCCAGTCTCTTAAGGGGACCAGTTCACCCATCTGAGCCATCTGCTCCAGAGTAGGTTCCCTCACGGTTCACCCTCCACAAAGGACCCTTGATTTACAGCGCTGTAAGTGCTGGGGCTTTGTACAGTGTGGACACCTGACACCTGAGGGAGGAGGAGCAGGGGCTTTAGGTGTGACCTTGGGGTTACTCTCATTCCTGCTCGTGAGCGTGAGCACTCTTTGATCTCGGCTTCCTATTCTCTAAAATGGAATTAGCGACACCTATGTCACTGGGTCATTGTGAGCATTAAATAAAGGAATGCACGCAACTCCAAGTGCAGGGGGAACATTCCATACATGACAATTCTAATAAGCAGGCTGGGGGAAAAAAAAAAAAAAAGCAGGTTGGGGGCTGGAGAGATGGCTCAGCGGTTAAGAGCACTGGTTGTTCTTCCAGAGGTCATGAGTTCAATTCCCAGCAACCACATGGTGGTTCACAACCATCTGTAATGAGGTCTGGTGCCCTTTTCTGGCATGCAGCCAGAACACTGTATACATAATAAAATCTTTAAAAAAAAAAAAAAAGAAGAAGAAGAAAGAAAGAAAGAAAGAAAGAAAGAAAGAAAGAAAGAAAGCAAGCAAGCAAGCAAGCAAGCAAGCAAGCAGGCTGAAGATTTGGGGGTCCAGGGAAACTTGCTGAAGGACTTATGATAAAGCAGAGCACATGAGTGCCACCAAATGGTGAATCCCTTACAGCCTCCCAGCCCTCCCATCCTCACTGGCTTAGGAAGCCCTAAATCTGAAGCCCTACTGTGACTTCAGGGATATACCGACCCTACAGCAGAATCAGACGGTTGTAGTCAGGGTGTGGGGCACCTGCTTGAGTGACTGCAGTGGTATCCAGTAGTATCCGGAAGGCCGCCCTGCCCTTCTTTCTCCCCTTGTCCCACTGTGTCTGCCTCCTGCTCCTTTGATGCCAGCATGGCTGTTAACACAAAAGCACTGTGTGCCAAGAGGAAGCAAGCTCAGATTACCCAGAATGCTGCAGGTCTCCGTCTTCTCCCACCTTTGCCCAGGCACACCTCTGTGGCTCTGCCACACGGCATCCCTTCCCTGTCAGTCTACTTGGGGACACACAGTGGCGGCGGCAGCTGGGAAAGGACCACCGGGGTGTCTGTCCCCTAGGCTCACGGTGACCTAGTGTGCCGGGTTGGTGGTTGGCGGTTGGCGTCTGTCTGGTGGCTTGGATTTAGTTTTCCCAGCCCAATTTTAGGTCTAAATCCAGGGGTGGTCTTCTCGTGAAAACAGGAGAGTGGGGATGGGGAGGTGTAGGGAGGACAGAGGCAGTGAGGGCAGTCGGCTTTAACTGTCTTGTGAGCGAGGTGGGATTTGGAATCGTCCCGAAATTTGATGGTAGCTGCTTTCTGCCAGGCCCTTGCCACTTTCTCTCTGCTGTCATGTGAAAGTACCACGAAGCGGTTCTAAAGTATCGGAAGAGACTGTGAGGACACGTAGTCAGGACACGTAGTCTCTCCGAAAAGAGGCTGAAGTAGTACTATCAAAACACTCCCACACAGGACTCACTGAGAGATCCATTCACCTGGCAAATGTGAGCACCCCCATGTCTCAGGTGGCCTTAGTGATGGGCACGCTCCCTGAGCTTCATCTTGTAATACTGTTTCTCCAAGAGTCTTCCATGAAATGAAAGTTCATTAAGTGTTCCTTGGCAGAAAGTTTCTAGAGTCGAATAAGTTTAGAAAACTTTGCTTCGTGTATTTCCCCTTTGGAACAACAGATGAACAATAGTTTATGGAAGCCCCAGAAGTCTGGTGGTAAACAGACTTGTTTATCTTCAGCCCAGTGTTTTGCAAACAGATTCGATCATTTTAGGAATTAGGGTTCTGTGAGTACACATCAGGACATTTTTCATATACTTGTTTGTGCTTTTCACAATGTTTTGAGCATTTAAAAATTACTTTTTTAAAAAAAGAAATACTTCATTCTGTGAATATAAGTGTTTTGCCTATCTGCATGTATGTGTACCACGTGCATGCCTGGTGCCCTCGGGTCTGCAGAGATCACCAGGTGGATGTTCCAGGGACCAAAGGCAGGTCCTCTGCAGTATCAACAAGTGCTCTGAACTGCTGAGCCATCTCTCCAGCCCTCAAAATCACTTCTAAGGACACAAACCCCAGAGTAGCATAGAAGAGCACATGTATGTCTGCCACAGAATCAGCAAATGCTTTGTGTGTGCGCTCGTGCTTTCAACATTGTGGCTAGAACGGAGTAGCTTTTATATGACCAAAGCTGTGATAGGATATCAAGTGGTGTAAATGCTATGAGGGGAATAAAAACAGCATTATAGGATGTAAAGAGAGCCAAGGTGATGGTTATTTCTGGAAGTCTTCTGACATCGAGACTTGAGGAAGGGAAGGGAGCGAGCCAGGTGACGGGCACTCCGGGTGGTAGAGCAGTGAGTCCAAAAACTCCGAGACACTGGCAGAAATGGGCCTCATACGTCTGAGTCATTGCCCGGAGGGTCAAGGGCTGGCATGCAGTGAGCAAGGACAGCAGTAGCCGGTGAGGTTGGAGAAGACGCAGTCCTTGATAGTCAGGTTGCCTGTGTTAGCACTGAAGCTGTGGCGGGTGTGAAGATTTCATTCCTCACTGTGACTCTCCCACCTCCATTCCGTAGTTTAGAATTATCAAAGGATGATCAGGAACATCAAAGCTAATGGGAGTGAGTATCTCCAGATAACGGTGGACAGACTTGTTCCCAGAGGCCAACATCAGGCCCCCACATCCCCGGGCAGCCTGAGGATGGACCACTGAGGGACAGAGCAACCCCCAGGGGAGGAGAGTAGCCTTACAAAGTCCTCGTGCGGTGCTGTCGACTTGAGGTCTGCATCAGGAAGTGGGTCCCTAGACACTGGCTCTGGTCTGGTATGTGTGTGGGTGTGTGTGGGTGTGTGTGTGTGTGTGTGTGTGTGTGTGTGTGAGAGAGAGAGAGAGAGAGAGAGAGAGAGAGAGAGAGAGAGAGAGAGAGAGAGAGAGAGAGAGGCGTGACTTCCTGTATTCTGAGATCCATCGTGATGGCATTCTCCTGCTCAGTGGTCCAGCCGGCTGTTGGTGTAGTTGCCTATGTGTATGTTCCCAGGTTAGGTCTGAATTTCCCTTTCAGCAAATGACTTTTGCTGTGTCGTCACCTCTGCATCTCCTGCTGCGGGAAGTTAAAGGCATTGCAGCCCAACAGATGGGGCTGACTTTTATGGCTCCCCTTACCCTTGCAACAAGGCTCTGCACTTTAGAGGAGAACAGGGAGGAGGAAGGAAGGGCACGGCAAAATTTAGCCACGACACATGCCATGCCGTTGAGGGCAGGTCAGTTTTTCCTGAGCTGGCAGGCTCACAAACTGTTTCTTCTTTCTCTCTTGACCTTATCCTGTCCTTCCCAAAGCAGGCTGCTTCAGGAAGTTGACTTTCCCTGAGGAGAAGAATTAGATTCTGTTGAGGTAAAATGCTGAGCTTGTGGTCTTCTTGCTGACCCCGGAATGTTTTGCTGGTCCATCACAAGTTTTAACTCTGAACATTGTCTTCGAGTCTCTTCATACATTCTCCGGAGACGTTCCAGCTTAAAACATTAGCATACACTCGGCACTGTGCCATTACATTTACTTATGTGAGATCTAGAAATATATATACTACCTGATTTTAAATGCTCTTGAGTCTCTACTTGTCTGAAAATGAAACGCCTAGGTAAGAGCTCGTGATTTACCTTCCTTTGGAGAACAGTGGGTCACGGTGTTTACCATAAGGAGACTGCTGGTTGATCTTTGTTTATTCTAGGAGTCTTCTCCTGAGGTAGAATTTCTTTTTCCTTTCTGGTTCCTCGCATATGCTGGGCAAGGGCTCACCACCGAGCTGTACTCCCAGCTCAGATATATTTCATGGCAAATTTGTATTTGATGTGTGTAGGTGTTTTGTCTCCATGTAGGTCTGTGTACTTATGCATACCCAGTGGCTGCCAAGGCCAGAAGGCAGAGTCAGATCTCTTGGGATAGGAGTTAGAGACGGTTGTGAGCCACCATGTGAGTGCTGAGAACCGAACCCAGCCAGTGCTGTTAGCTGCTGAGCCGTCTCTCCAGCCCCTATCATCAATTAGTATAGCAGTTTTAAGCTCATAGCAAAATTGAATGGAAGCTACAAGATTCCCCAAACTCCCTGGTCCCCACATGTGCATGTTCGACTCTGATTATCTAACAAAAACAGTTTCCTGAGGTATGAAGGGCCCCTATTGAGACTCTTTCCCTCTCCCCAACCCAGAGGAGCAGAAACAAAGGTCTTGCTCTCCTGAAGGCACACTGAGGATGGCTTTGGTGTTGGAACCCCAGCCTAAAGGACCTCCTGAGGCTAAGACCTCCTTCCCAGCCTCCCTTTCTCCCTTACCCTCTCTTCTCTCATTGGCCTTCTCTACCACCACCCCCCCCGTCTCCCCAAGTAATATTCTCCTCTCAGCTTCGAGTTTAGCTTCTCCCCACAAACAAACTGTCCCTACCAATGTTGAGACTCCAGGAAGGTTGCCAGGGCCCAGCTTTTGACTCCATAAAAAGGAATGCTATTAACTAAAATCATAAGCATGTGCTCCCCAAGTCCCCCAGCCTTCACATGCCTATTCGCTTACTAAGCTTTTCTCCGTCTCCCCCACAATGTCTGTAAGAGACAGAGAATGTCCTCCCCATCATCCCTCCTCCTCCTCCTCAGTTTTTCCCCACTCCCCTCCTTCATGTTCACAAATGTCATTTACAGTGGAGCAAGTCACATCATCATGCTGCCTGTGCCTAAGGCCACCCCTATCTTCTCGTAAGCCGGAGCGATTAATTAGAGGCCCCTAAAGCTACAGCCTTGGGCAGTTAATCCTAGTGACGACACGGGGGAATCGGAACAAGCCCCAAACAAGGCCCTTTTTTTTGCCCGCCCTCCCGGAAAAACGGGACATCTTGCATAAGAGTGCATTTATAAGCTGAGCCCTGTGTCGGTGAGCCCACTAAACTCCTCAGCCGCCTGACTGCTTTGTCTCTGTTCTCCCTCCCAGCTCTTCCACAAGTGACCTCTCCAACTACGACCATGCGTATCTGAGGCGGAGCCCTGACCAGTGCAGCTCCCAGGGGAGTGTGGAAAGCCTGGAGCCTAGTGGCGGGTACCCATCCTGCCACCCTCTTTCCCCCGCCAAGTCCACCAGCAGCATCGACCAGCTCGGCCACCTCCATAACAAAAGAGACTCGGCATATAGTTCCTTCTCCACGAGTTCTAGCATCCTAGAGTACCCACCCCCTGGTGGCCCCGGCCAAGAACGGTCAGCTTCCACGGACATGATTTCTGCGCGAGGCGGCCTCCTAGAAGGGATGAGGCAAGCGGACATTCGCTATGTCAAGACAGTCTACGACACCCGGAGGGGGGTCTCGTCAGAGTATGAGGTGAACCCTTCAGCTCTGCTTCTTCAGGGTAGGGACGCCCAGGCAGCAGCAGCAGGGAGTCAGGGCTGTGCTAAATGGCATAGCGTTCCTCGGGGCAAGGGGGCACCGTCCCCATCCTGGAACCAGCAGTGCCCCAGTGCCTCAGATGCTGCCGCCGACAACCTGCCTCAGAAAGTGGGCGCACCCATGCCCCCCACTCGGAGCGACAGTTACGCGGCCTTCCGGCAACGCGAGCGTCCCAGCTCCTGGTCTAGCCTTGATCAGAAGAGGTTCTGCAGGCCGCAGCCAAGCTCCTCGGGCCCCTTGAAGACGCCCTTCGTGGAGGAACAGCTGCACACAGTCCT
Organism: Onychomys torridus; assembly: GCF_903995425.1. Lineage (NCBI taxonomy): Eukaryota > Metazoa > Chordata > Mammalia > Rodentia > Cricetidae > Onychomys > Onychomys torridus. The sequence continues at coordinate 83,626,188 of NC_050452.1, read as the reverse complement.
AGAGAGGAGTCCAGAGAGCAGCCCCCCGGTGAAGCCCAGGCATGGTTACACCCAGAAGGCCCAGCCTGGCCAACCCCTGCTGCCCACTGGCATCTACCCGGTGCCTTCTCCAGAGCCACACTTTGCCCAGGTGCCTCAGCCTTCTGTGAGCAGTAACGGTACGGTCTACCCTGCCCTGGTCAAAGAGAGTGGCTATGCCCAGGGCGCCTGTACCAGGATGGCAGCCTTGGATGAGAACGGGAACCAAGATGAAGCCAGCAGGCCCGGGTTCGCCTTCGGTCAGCCCCTGGAGCGTGGCTCAGCCACCCCGGCGGAGAGAAGCCCAGAGCCCACGGCCAAGTACGTCTCCTACAAAGTCCATTTTTCTGCAGTGCCTGGAAATGAAGACGCCTCCCCGAAGAGACACGTCACGCCTCTCCAGGGCCACGAGAGAAGGAACGCCCATGGCAGCGGCAGCCACCACCACGGCCCCTCCCCTCCCCAGCCCTGGGACGGTGACTTCCAGGAAGATCACAACGCCAACCTCAGGCAGAGACCGGAGAGGGAAGGTCACGGCGGCCAGAGCCCGCCGTCGTCCTCCTCCTCGGGCAACTTTGGCAGGACCAAGTTGGCCTTCGCATCCCTCCAGAACATTCCAGAGAGTCTGAGGAGACAAAGCAGCGCCGAGCTGGCAGGAGAGGCCCAGGAGGGTCCCCCCGGTGGCAGGCCCGGCTGCGCCCTCCACACCCACGTCGAAGAGCCCGGTTGGAAAGCCGGGCCCGACAGCAGGAGCTACCTGGACAGGCCTGCTTCCTGTCCGAGGCCGGAGGGGAAGGCGCAGGCTGCAGACTCGAGGTCTGCAGAGCCCCCTGCCCCACCCCTGCAGCAGGCATCCGCTCTGGCCCCCAGGAGACCCAGCTGCAGCAGCGCCTCCTCCTCCGCCTGCTCCGCCGCCGCCACCGCCACCCCGCAGTACAGGAAGGCCCAGTGTTCGGTGCTGGAGAAGGTCTCCAAGATAGAGGAGCGAGAGCAGGGGCGCCACCGGCTCCCCAGTGTGGGCAGCTCCACCACCTACGGCCTGAACGCCAGGCCCGGTCGGGCCGGCAGTGACTTTGAGGATCCCAAAGCCGCCGGCGCCCATCTCTCCACGGAGCCCGCGGAGCAGCGGCGCAGCGGGGAGCAGACCTTCAAACCCGGGCAGGCGAAGCCCGAGGAGGCGCCCTGGCAGCCGTGCGGCCAGCCGCAGAGGAGGGCCGCCGACGGCCGCGGACCCCCCGGCCGAGGCGCCGAGCCCCCGAGGCCCGAGGCCCGCCTGCTCCGCAGCCAGAGCACCTTCCAGCTCTTCAGCGAGGCCGAGAGGGAGGCCGCGTGGTCGGAGGACCGGCCCGGCACCCCGGAGTCGCCCCCGCTCGACGCGCCCTTCAGCCGCGCCTACAGAAACAGCATCAAGGATGCCCAGTCCCGCGTCCTGGGGGCCACCTCGTTCCGTCGCCGGGACCTAGAGCCGGGCACCCCCGCCACCTCGAGGCCCTGGCGCCCCCGACCCGCCTCTGCCCACGTGGGGATGCGGAGCCCCGAGGCCGCCGCCGCCGCATCAGCATCAACATCAGCATCCGCATCGGCATCCTCCTCGTCCTCCCCACACACCCCTCGGGAGCGGCACAGCGTGACCCCGGCCGCACCCCAGGCTGCCCGGCGAGGTGCACGGAGGCGCCTCACGCCCGGAGCAGAAGAAGCGCTCCTACTCGGAGCCCGAGAAGATGAACGAGGTCGGGGTGTCGGAGGAGGCCGAGCCCGCCGCGCCCTGCGGTCCCCAGCGGCCGGCGGCGGCGGTGGCGGCGGCGGCGGCGGCGCGCTTCTCGGAGAGCACCGTGGCCGACCGGCGCCGCATCTTCGAGCGCGACGGCAAGGCCTGCTCCAGCCTCAGCCTGTCCGGGCCCGAGCTCAAGCAGTTCCAGCAGAGCGCCCTGGCCGACTACATCCAGCGCAAGACCGGCAAGCGGCCCGCCTCGGCCGCCTGTGCCCAGGAGCCTGGGCTGCGCGAGCGCGTCCAGAGCGCCTACCTCCAGGCCGGCCCCGACGGCCCCGGCCCCGGCTTGGCCTCCGCCTGCAGCCTGAGCTCGCTGCTGCGGGAGCCCGAGGCGCTGCACCGCAAGGAGCACCCCCATCTGTCCTCGGCAGCTGCCGCTGCAGATGCTCCCCAGGCCCCCCGGGATCGTAGCAGCTCCTTCGCCAGCGGACGCCTCGTCGGGGAGCGACGACGCTGGGACTCCCAGGTCCCCAGACAGCTGCTCAGCGGAGCTAACTGCGGACCCAGGGGCACCCAGAGAACGGACAGGACCCCTGGCGGGCCGCCTTCCTGGGACATGGTGGCCGCCAAGGCGGGGAAGTCCAAGTCAGCCGAGGATCTGCTGGAGCGCTCTGATACCCTGGCGGTCCCTGTGCATGTGAGGTCCAGGTCGTCTCCCACCTCGGACAAGAAAGGCCAGGTAGGTGCAGCCAAACCCCCGGCCTGGGGCTGGCCCTCTGCCTCTCTAACATCCCTCCTTGGTTCAGTTTTCTTCTTGTAAATGCAGGAAAATAATTTCTTTTTTTCCTACGGTTTTCCAGAGTCCCTTACTTGATTTCCGTACAGATCTATAAATACCTATATAGGTTCTTTTAGTGATATAGTTGTTTTATGGGTGTTTGTGGTGCTGGCAGTTGAACCCTTCATGCCCAGCAAGTACGTCGCCACGGAGCTATACCCACCCGGCCTCTTCTGCTTTTTCTTTTGAGATAGGATCTCACTACCGTTGTCCAGTGTGGGGGCCCACAGAGGTTTCCTAGTGAGATCTGAGCTTGCTTTACACAGCAGGGTTGCATAAGGGGATGGATTGGTCACCAGGTGTTTGGAAGGATCTGCACTTGGCTGTGCTAGGGGGAGGTCTTTTGCTCCACCCCTTGGCATTTCTGTAAATAGCCCTTTAGCAGCAGCAGAAGGGGCCGGTGGGTTTTGACCCAGGCCCTCCCGAGGTTATCCTGTGTTCCTATCTGTCTCTCTCCCTCTATATTTCTATCTAAAGGTTCCTCACTTCTCCCTGCTCAAGAGCACCCTGGGGGAAAAACTGGGAGCAGGTCCCCCACAGTCTAGACTGGCCTTGAACTTTTCGGTTCATCTGACTCAGAATTCCAAGTAGTTGAAAGAAACCTTTGCCACCAGCTCTTGGTTTTGCTATTTTATGTAGGTGGGACCCTGTCTCCCAGTGTATTGAAGCAGGTGTGCATTCACATACCCACTCACACACATCCCTCTTGGAGAAGATGCTGCGCTCTCCCAGATAGTTTCTGCTGAAAACTATCTAGGAGTATTCTCTCCAGTGTAACTTGTGCTTTAAAAAAAAAAAAACAAAAAACAAAAAATTATGGAGGCCATTAAAGCCTAGAGTGCTGCTACAGGTCATTTAAACTCTGTAGGTACAAGATTTTCCAGCTAATTTTTACAGCAGTAGTTTACTACATAGAAGCCCAAACACCTTGTTCTTCTTTCCCAGTACTGTAAAGATGATATGATTAAAAAAAAATAAAAAGAAAAAAAATTAAGAAAAAAGCTGGGTGTATGGTAGTACACACTTTTATTACCAGTGCTCAGGAGGCAGGTACGTCTCTGTGAGTTCAAGGCCAGCCTGGTCTACATAGTGAGTTCTAGGATAGCCAGGGCTATGTAGAGAGATCCTGTCTCAAAAAAAAAAAAACAAAAAAAAAAAAAAAAGGATAGAAAAGCATAGGCAAAAAATAAATTTCGTGTTTAAATGTCATTATTCTGTCTTGGGGAATTGGTTGGATAACTGAGTGCTTTGTGTCCTCTCCCCCGCTCCTCACCGCCCCCAATATTTCATAAGCTGGTCACTTGGAAAGTAAGATTTCAAGTGAGCTTTTAGTTTGTTTTGGAGATGTGGTAAGGTTTCTTCAAATCCCAAGTTAGCACTTTGTACTATTTGTGGAATTGTTTTTAGAAGGGTAACTGAACATAGAACAGTATTTAGGCGTTCTTCTAATAAGGGGACACCACACTTAATTGTTATTTAATCGGGGGATATGGAGCCAAGGAGGATATCCAGGATGAGAGACCTGCTTTGTGCTGCTCAGCACCAACTCACAGACATTCTTGAGCTGCCGCCCGGGCCGGAGCTAGCCCCGGCCTGACTAGAGACACCGTGGGATAACTTCCTGCGTGCTCTTCATCTTTAGCCTTATTTGTGGTTAAAACAAAGCAGTGGGCTGGAAGGTGTTGCTGCTTGGCGAGAGAAAGCCAGCAGGTACAGGCCCTGGATTTGGTCTCCGACCACTGAAGAGGTGGCTCGGGGGTGAGGTGGGATGGGGTGGGGGGATGACAAAATGATTCTTATCGAATAAATACTTGGGTTATGGAGTCAAGGCAAATTATCGTTTTTTTTTTTTTTAGAACTATAACTTCGAATTTTTAGTTTTTAGAATTGTAAGTTTAAAGAACTCTCCCATTATCTAGGTTTTTTTGGTAAAGATTTAGTTAATGGAGAATTTTTCTTCTAGCTTCAGTGAATTCAAACAAGGTAAGTAACTTTGTACAGGCTGAGGTAAAACCAAAATTCTGTGGATTTCCTTTCTGGCTCTATCTGAGTTTATGACACCCACAGAACATGATTGCTCTTACTAATCAGATGCTGGTATAGTGTGAGATCTTATAAGCTCTAGTGTGTGTGTGTGTGTGGGGGGGGGTGTCTGTGAACAACTCTATGCACATCTGACAGTCCGTCTCAAAATTCTGTCAGGTGCTTTCTGTCCCCAGAACAAGTCATCGTAAAAATCAGTTCCCCTGAGTATAATGCTTGATAATTTGGAGGCCTGAAATATTAACTGCCAGAGGCCACTGTTTGAACTACAGGCAGCCTGAGAGCTTTACTCCGGGACCTGACGGGGCCTCTCCCTCGCTTCCTTGGTAGTCCCTCTGACACACACAGCACCCATTCCTTATTTCCCTCGCCTTCCTCTTCATCTGAAGAGGATAGCGACAGTTAGAGAAGGGGCCTCCGTGCTCATTAGACCCCTGCTCATTAGTGTCCACTGAAGTCCAGCCACACCTTGGCATCTTAGTGCTGGGTCCTGCAAAGCTGCAAAAACACCCGGATATTTCCACTGCGGAGACAGAATCTTACATGTTGTTAAAATATAGCAGAGTCCCTCAGAGCTGGTTAAGAGCACTTGCAAAGGATGGGGCTTCAGATCTCAGCACCCACATGACAGCTCACAAGCATCTGTGACTCCAGTTCTAGGGGATCCAACACCTTCTGGCCTCTGCAGACACCATGCGTGCATGACAGACAATACACATAAAAACAAAATAAATCTTAAAATGTAGAATAGCCTTTTTTTTTTTTTTAATAAACTCTACATAGCTTAATTCTGAGGCGGAGGCTTCTCTGGTTCATCTGGACTGCATCTTCAGGGCCCTTCACATTCCCTGTGAGGTGGGAATGACACGCAGTAATTACTGAGGAAATTAGTGGCTCATACTGCAGTGTTAGGGGGAGACAGGATTCTTTGGGATAACCAGTAAGCCGGTAAGCAGCAGATAGTAAGCACCCATTCACTGAGCATAATTAATAGAATTGACTTTCTGTGAATTGTAAAATTACAACTCAATTACAATACTAATTGAGTTTGTGCTGTGTGCCAATCATTGTACTGTTTTATAGCTATAAAATTAATCTTTGTCTATGCAGTGAGGTTGATTGATAACTGTTAGTTAAAGAGGGGTAACTGGTGCCCAGGAAGGGTACAGAATCTGCTCAAGGCGGTAGAGAATGTTAGAGACAGTATTGCCTTGCTTTGGTCTTGACATCATTAAACCACGCTGTTCCCTTGAATAAAGAGAGGTCAGCAGGGGAAAAGGTGGCATGACACCTTCTGTCTGAAAATAGCAGGTGGTAAATTGATTTCTTTTTAGTGTTTATTAGTTAATAATGACATTTAAACTAGGTTTTATGTGGGTTCCTAATTCACTTTAGTAGATGTTGGAAACTAATACCCTAGAGTAGATAACTATTGCAGTCTCTGTATTTTGTTGGTGACAGAGATAATTAAACTTGGAACCCCTCAAAAAGAGTCTAGATTGGGGATTTTATCCATTTTAGGTTACATCTTAGGTGTGCTGAGAGCTGGGGGTTGGCTCAGATTTCTCTGTTTTTGTTTAGTTGAACTCAACAGAGATCTGCCTGCCCCTTTAAGTCAGTTTTGAAATAATTACCAAAAATGAGTCAGATGTTTACCAAGTTAGTATGTGTCTGTGCCTGGTATTTCTCCGGCAACCGCTGTTCTTTTCTGTGTTGCCCTAATACATTCTTCACACGTAGCAGTTTATAGAAAGTCAAGTATTCCTTGACAGTGTACACACGCAAGAGGAATATTCTCCTTGGGTTTCTGCTGCGTTGAGAAGACATTTGGGGGATATGGCTCAGTGGTGAAGACCTTGCTTGGCATGTTGAGAGCCCAATGCTTTGAGGGTGCAGGGTGGAGAATTGATTAACTGGAAATTTGATAAAGTCTCTCAATAGCTGACTATTGGAGTTAACTCCTGCCCCCTTTTAAATGCATACCCACATAAATAGCCTTCCCAGGGCCGAATCCCATGAATGCAGGCTAGCTGCTTCCGCAAACGGAAACACAGAGGATGGAATTGAATGTGAAAACATTTAAACTTCACTGTGCTGGGAACTCAGATGGCTCCCAGGCTGTTCAGGTTAACTGTTGGCAAAACCCGGCCCAATTGCATCAGCCAGGAAGGGTGGTGGAACAGGAGCCCTGTCCTGCAGTGGTAGAGTCACTGCATGGAATCATCTGCAAGTGTTCAAACTCGATTACATCCACCCATCAGCTGCCTTTAACCTATTGAAATTCTACAGAAAGATCTTGGCTTGACTCCTACTTCCTCTGTTTGTTTAACTGTAGGCAGTGTTTCTGAGTTGACCGTGTATGTATGTACACGTGTACCGATGAATGCATGTATACATGCAGATTTCAATAGAAATGTCAATAGATAATATTCCATGCAAGATACTAAGCAAAGTGTCCGGCACAGTAATATACCTGATGAGGGAAATGTGCGATTATTAATGCCTGGGCATTCGCTGCTTCTTCCTGTAAATCACCTTTGACTTTTGGGGAGCAGCAGTGGAGGAGGGGAAACGATACTGAGAATTGAACCCAGGGCCTCATGCATGCTAGGCAAGCATTCCCTGCACCCTCCTTCAACCTTGCCCTATTCTTGTGCTTCCAGGATGTGCTCCTGAGGGAAGACGGCAGCTTTGGTTTCGTGAAGGACCCATGTTGTCTGGCTGGCACTGGATCTAGGTATGTACGTATATGTGGCAATAGAAAGAAGAATGTTAGCAAGGGTGAGAAGTCAGAACCTTGACCCTGTACACTGTGGGGATGTAAATTGGCGGCAGTGTAGAAACCCGTATGGAGGCTCCCGAAGGCATTTAAACTGAGCTAGCATATGACCCAACCATAGCAATCCTGAGTATATATCCCAAAGGATTGAAAGCTGAGTCTGAGAAAGGCTTGCGTGTGAGTGTTCATCGCAGGGCTGTTTACTATTGACAGTAGTCAGAAATAGTCAAGGACTCAAGTCTCCATCAGGGAATGACCATGTAAACAGAACACAGTGGAATATTGTTCAACCTTAAAAAGCGAAGAAATCCTATTGAATATGAGCCTTGATTATATTAGCTAAATGAACTAAGATGCTTTCTTCGTTTTTACCCTACAATTGTTCCTGAGAAACAGAAAAGCAGTCTCCATGAAGAAACTCAACCAAATTAAGCGTTGAACTTAAGTCGTGCTTTCTGAGGGGTGTAGTGTTAGTGTGCTGGGTGAGAGCAAACATCAACTAACAACACCTGAGACTAGACTGGCTCCTTCCTGGGTGTAGCATTAGTCTGTGTTTATGATGTATGTCTAGAGACTTTTAAAGGGGACATCATAAACACAGGCTAATATGACACTCAGGAAGGAGCCAGTCTGATATTTAGACGCTCACATACTAACATTACATCTCTTTGAGAGCAGGCTAGGTGACCCCCTAGAAGATGCTGAGTATTATTGTTTGGCTGGTTGGTTTTGTTTTGAGAATGATTCTTACCCTGTAGTCTAGGAATTTGCTAGCTGGCCCAAAAAGCTTGCTTGGAACTTTGAATCCTGCCTCAGCCTCCCTAGTGCATACCACACCCAGCTAAGATGCTAAATTTAAAATGGTTCTGATCCTCCAATCTGGAGAGTGACCAGGCAGAAGAAACACCATTCTTGTCAGATATACACCAACAGGGTACTTCCTGCAAGGTGGTAGGGATCCCAAAATGCATGAATAGAAGGGAAAAGCATTCCCGAGGACTTACCCCTGAATCCACTGAGAAGTGCAAAAACACCCATAAACATAGCAGGGTCCCTTGTAAAGAAATGGACTCAGTGAAGGAGGTCTGTGATGGGGAGGGAGAGGTGTGGGTGGATGTTTCCTGTCCCGACTGCCTGTTCCCAAATAACTGGCAGCTGCTTCCCAGATGACTGACTCAGCGACGCAATATAAATTATAAATGCTCGGCTGATAGCTCAGGCTTGTTACTAGCTAACTTGTACACTTAAATTAATCCATATTTCTTATCTATGCTTTGCCACACGACTTGGTACCTTTTCTCCGTATGGTGTGTCCATCTTGCTCTCTCAGCAACTCCCTGTGTCTGCCCTTCCTCATCCCATCGTCCTCAGTTTGGCTTTCCCACCCAGCTTTATCCTGTTCAGCTATTGGCCAGTCAGCTTGTTTATTAAAGGAATCACAGAAGGATTATTCCACAGTAGAGAGAGGCTACATCTGAGAGGGAGAAGCTCTGAGGCTCCTTCTCAGGCATCTGTAGCTAATAAAAATAAAGGCATGCATGTGGCTGCAAGTCTGTGGCCTGCCTCTATGTGCTGCATTAGCCTTGCCTGACACTAACGGTTTTGTGGTCAGCTGCTGCCGGGATGTGCGAAAGAGTCACAGCTCTGTCGCACCTGCTCCTCTGTGTCTCTGATTTCCATAACCAAGGGATTTCCTTGGTGACTATAGACACTTGCTTAAGGCACCATGTAGGTATTTGCTTATTGTCAGTCTCCTGCAGAGGTAACTGAATTAGCTTTTTATTTAGTTAGTTATTCATTTTTGTCTTAGGAAATGAGAACACTAAGAGACTTGGAGAACAGAAAATGCTGTAATCAAACCTCCAGACTCAGCAGCCACACAAATGTTCCCCAGGCAGACCCTTCCTTTGGGATGGTTCGGGGCGACGACAGTGAAGCATCAGGCTTTCCCCCTAGAACCCGGAGCAGCTCCCCACAGTGATCCAAAGAGGAGCCGAAGATGTGGGCTCCCTGTTTTCCTTCATGTCCTACAGTCTGTCCTCAGAAGCCATCTTACATGTGTGTCGTGGCAGGAGACGGGGCTGTGGGGGAGACTTAGAAAGGAAGGGTCCAGCAGATACTGCCTATAGGGACTCCACTTTCTACTTGGTTTAAGTTGGTTCAGGGAGGGTATTCAGCTTCTGTGGGGGTGAGGGTCCTCATCTGTGTTTCTGATGGTCAGTGTTTGCTGTTTCTGGAGAGCTCTGACCCCCCTGTCTGTGCCTTGTTCCAGGACTGTCAGTTGCTCAGACAGAGGCCAGAAAGAGCTGGCATTGCCCCTATACCATCCTACCTCTTGCTGGAATGGCTCAGGCTACAAAGCCACTGTTGGTTCCTCTGCTCCTGCCGAATGTTCTGGAGCCCCAGACCATCTGAAGCAACTTAGAACACCTTGCCCTAGGCCACTTTCGGCAGGAATGCAAGGCCACTTTCCAGATGCCAGAGCTGCCTCCATGGCCCCACTCGGCTCCCCTCTGCCGTCCTCCGTCCCCTCCAGTTACCATTCACAGCTCCCCATTGACCAGCAGACGGACAGGAGTGGTCAGGCCGGGCGACAGCCTCTTCCGCCCTCCGCCCCCGCAGTGGCCCACAGACACGATGGCCATAGCCTGACCCCGGCTCCCAGCCCCAGATGCCGTGAGTTCAACAGCCCGGAGCATGGGCTGGAAGAGGCAATGTGCAAGAGGGGGTCCCTGCCTCAGCGACCCCCTCCACTTTGGGTGAAGTGGGCCCCCACAGTCAGAGAGGACGGCCTTCCTGAGGACACCTCGGCGCCTGAGTTTGCAAACAGGAAGCACTATAAAAACCAGAGTCTGCCCAGTTCATGCAGCGCTTCAGACCCAGACACTCCAGGCAGGATCTCTCTCCGAATATCGGAGTCGGCCCTGCAGGCTTCCCCGCCACCCCGGGGGGACTATGATGACGAAGTGTTTGTGAAGGACTTGCACCCCAGGGTTTCTTCAAGCCCCACATTTGAAGCTCTTCCCCCACCTCCGCCTCTACCTCCTCCACCGAGCCAGGAAACCCCAGTGAATGGCTCCGATGACTTTCCTCCGCCTCCCCCTCAAGCCGTGGACGAGGCACTGCTGGATGGTGAGGCATCCAAGGAACCTGTGTGCAGCAGGTGAGTGAGCCGGGCAGCCAGGGCGAGCCTTCAGTGAGGGGAAGGGGTCATGGCAGCCAGGCTTCCCAGGGTGTTGCTCATGGGAGAGCCCTACAATAGAGACTCGGTATGCCGGTTCAGCTCATGAAACTGGCACTACTGGTCATCTGTTTCCCTCGAAGGGCTAGTGTTGGTTGTGTGCTGCGAAGTGGGAATTTAAAGAGCCAAGACCCGACTCCTCTTGTCTGACTGAGCTTTGGATCAGTTTAAGAAACAGAATCCGGAAACACTGTTTTATTGCTGGCAGGACAGACAGTGAAGAATACGACTTCTGTCTGGCCGAAAGGGTCTCCTGATACAGAACCCCAGATTAGGCTTCCTGTCTCCGGGCACTCAGTATCCACAGAGGTAAAGGACAGAGCTAACAGTCGCCAGTGTCTAGGGGAAGTGTGGAAGCCAGGCTAACGAGGAACAAGCATTTCCCAGCACAGTCTCTGAGACTGGTTATTGCTATAGCAGAAATCTCTCTGGGGTCCAGCAGGGTGGCTCAGTTTATGCTAAGGCCTCTGGCCACCAAGCCTAATGACCCAAGGGTGATCCTCAGGACCCATGTGGTGGAAGGAGAGAGCCTGTGCTCTGACTTTCACACATACACTGTTGCACACATGCTTCTCCAAATAAATACATGTTCAACAAACAAACACTCTGTGGTGGCACACACCTTTAATCCCAGCACTGAGGAGGCAGAGGCCTGTGGATCTCTGTGAGTTCCAGGACAGCCTGGCCTGTGTAGAGAGACCCTGTCTCAAAAACAACAACAAACAAAAACAAAACATAAACAAAAATATGTCTATGGGGTAGCATCTTCTGATTGCCACCAAGGTCACTCACCACCACTATTTTCTGTCTGTCCATATCTTCTAGAAAGTTCTGGAGCCCAATAGTAACATTTGTCAAAACTGAATTGCTAGTGGATGTGTCTTAGGGGACCAGCCCCGGGCTCAGGAGAAGGCCCTTCAGAGCCCCGTGGTTTGGGAGAGCACCACAGATGTCTCCTCACACTCCTCCTGATTTGGGAGGCTGGAGCACTGATGAGAGTCTCTCTCCTGTGCCCTCACCTCCAGCTTTCTGTCAGCTCTTCCCTTAACCATTCTCTCTTTTCTTTCCCTAGTAGTTCCTGCCGATTTCCCAAGGTGACCGTCACAAGGGACAGGCACATGACTTCCAAACCACCCCAGACTTCAGCCGCAGGTTCAGAAGCCGAGTCCAGCACACCTTCTGACGGGAATGCTGAGCCGCGGCTCGCCAGCCCTCTTGGCCAGCAGCCCTCTCCCAGCCAGACCCAAAGCCTCATCCATGAGCCTATCGGTAGAACTCAGGATCTAGGAAAGAAAATCCACGCCGAGCCCCAGAAGACCTCGGAAGATATCCGATCAGAGGCTCTTGCCAAGGAAATTATCCACCAAGACAAATCTCTGGCAGACATTTTGGATCCGGACTCCAGAATGAAGACAACGATGGACCTGATGGAGGGTTTGTTCCCCAGAGATGCTAGTGTGCTGGCGGAGAGCGGCGCAAAGAGGAGGGCCTTAGAAATAGCCGTCAGACACACAGGGTGTGAAGCCAAGAGGTAAGTCCCCTGTAGTGCGCCTTACAACTAGACCCCTTCCTGGGGTCATGGCATTGGAGTACTTGAGTGATTGATGTGTTCCTGCTGCCCCAGATGACTGACCATCTGAGCTTAGGGGAGTGGCTGAGGACAAACGTCCAACAGCAGAAATGAGTGAGCAGCAGCGGTGATTGTCGTGAACACCCTCTGTTCACTGTCCATGTGCCGTGCATCTTCATGTAAACACTGCTGCCTCTCATTGTCACAGGCCCCCGAGAGCCGCCAGCTACCTCTGAAACACAGAGGTATAGTAATGTCTTCATCCACCAAGGCCCTAGAACGTGTGGGGGGAAGCGCTTAGATTTGAACCCTGGCTTCCCGCTCTCTTAGCAATTATACAATGTCCAGTTATATAAAAAATACAATGCAGCAGACATATACTTGCCTGTCCTGTCAGCCTTACGTTTTCAGGACCTCCCCTAGGCTCAGTGCTGAGAAGGGAGCAAGGAGATGTGGGCATATCTGAGGCCTCCACATGTCTCTCAGTGAGTTCGAGGCCAGCCTGGTCTACAGAGTGAGTTCCAGGACAGCCAGGACTACACAGAGAAACCCTGTCTTGAAAAACCAAAAGAAAAGGAAAAGGGGGGTGGGGTGGGCTAAAGAAATAGGTGTATATAGGACATTGACTTTGAGGCATTAAGGTGAGCATTTGCTCACATCCTAAAAATTGAGGTCTCAGTGGGAATGCTCCTAGATGTGCAGGGCCCCTTGGCCTCTGCTCTGGAGGCTCCCAAGCCCTCTGCTGGTCCTGGAACACTGCTCCAGCACCAGCCACAGCAGGACTGTGAGCGGTTGTGTTTCCCATTGCCTGGATTTCTTGAGTTACTCTGAGATTTTCTTACATACTGGATTTCGTTAAAGGCTATTAGGAGAAAGATTAGAGTGGGCTTTTTTTCCTTTTTAATTTTCAGTGAAAACTAGGCGTATTGACAGACTGAGGCTCAGCAGTGAGTAGCTTCCAGATGAAATACAAACAGAACATTTCACCCAAATACGGGTTTGCGGTTTAGAAACTTCCAGCTGATTCCAGCTGAATCAGGAGGACTGAACAGGAACACCGTGTTTTATTGGGTGGGAGGGGAAGAGCTGTGTGCGTGGTATTTGTAGTCTGTGGGCAGAGCTCTTCTAATTTGAAGCCTCACAGTCACCTCGTCCGTCTTTACAGTTTCAGATTTGGGGAGTCGAGGCCACCTTAGGTGCGGTCACTTCTCCAGAGTCACACTGCAGGAAACATCACTGAATACCTGCAGTGTGCAGGGCAGCCCACTGGGCACCCCAGGGTCTCGCCATGCTGTGTGGAAACGGTCGTGCTGTTTTCTGGCCACTTGCCGCACAGAGATGTCAAAGTGTATCCTTAGGCCGGCGTTGTCTTTGAGAGAATTTGGTGATGAAATAAATGGTCCTGCTGCAGCAAGCCAGCATTCTGAACCCCTCAGAAAGACGGCACGCGCCACCTTCTGGTGGAAGTGAGCGAAGTCCTGTGGTGAGGGACAGTCAGATTCCCGAGCGGCCTGTGGGGCAGGAACACTGGAGGTACCCTGTTAGAAGCTGCAATAAATACCTCGCTGAAGGCTTTTTCCGATTTCCTAATCAGCCGGCTTCCACGTAGACACGCCGCTTAGAGGAAATGGGTAAAATGTTTGTATGTGTGGTTCTTTATTCTTGAGTAAAATCACAGGGTCAGAGTTAAGCAATATCATCACATCATTGCAGAGTTAAAGTTCCTCTTCAAGAGGACCTAACTTACTTCCATGAGTCATTGATTCATCAGTGGTGTCTGAACCCCAGTCTGAGCTGAGGTGTCCTTCAGTGGTAGAACACTTGCTGAGCATGCGCAAGGACCTCGGTTCCATCCCCAGCTCCTCAAAACAGTCAAACAAACCGTGGTAAAACAAAGAGCATGAGACGCCATGTTTCTCGGTTCCCAGTTTGTTTGGACAGCCCTGAGCCCGCCACCCCAGCCCACTGTGTGGCCAGTGGGTAGGTTTTCCTCGTTGACTTCAGTTTCTTCCTCCCTCTGCCTCCTTTCTTTTCTTCTTTTGGAGTGCAGTAGCCTTGGCTGGTTTCAAAGTCTTGATCCTCCTGCCTCGTCCTCAGTACTTGAGATTACAGGCAAGCGCCGCCATACCCCACTGATGACTGGGTTTTATATTAGTTCACTGTTAACAAAGCAGGAAGCTCCAGATTTCACAGGCTTGTGATATGGTGTGGTATCAGGCTTGCTTAAGTGAAAAATGTGTGTATTTAAGCATCAGAAAGATTCTGGAGGAGTGGGGCGGGGGGGGGGGGGGGGCAGGGAATGACCAGTAGCCTGGGGTTGTTCAGCACCTTGGGTCTGCTTCACACGGACCCACACTGGCTTTCTGTGAAATAAGGAGTCAAAATCTTGATCACCAAAGAAGAATCGTGAATAGAAGCAGAATGACTCATAGCCTGGTTCCCACTGCCTTTGGGAGTTTTCCATCCTGGGTTTATCTCGTTTTTTAGCGCCCCCCCCCCCACACACACACACAGTAATCACTCATCAGTAAATCATTTGCCCATTCGTCATTTCTGGGGAAAACTTCAGTGGAGGTCGTTGCCCACTTCTGAAGGACCGAAGGAGGGAAAGGCGATGCCCTGAGCTCGCGCTGCTCCGAGCTGAGCTCACGCTGCACTGCACTGCTCTGAGCTCGCACTGCTCCGCTCTGAGCTCGCACTGCACTGCTCTGAGCTCGCCCTGCCGTTTCAGGAGCGACGACAAGGAAGCCGCGGGTGTGCTGGTCAACTGCCCGGCCTACTACAGTGTGTCTGCTGCCAAGGCGGAGCTGCTGAACAAAATCAAGGACATGCCCGAGGAGGTGCCCGAGGAGGAGGAGCAGGAGGACGTCAACGAGAAGAAGGTAGAGTGGGACTTGGTCTCCCCAAGGGTGGGGAGGTCCTGGTAATGAACACGGCCACCAGCCCCTGAGGCAGGGGGACAGCTGTCGTCCCATCCCGGGCAGTTCCCAGAGGCTCCTGGGAGCGGACGGGGCAGGTAAGTCACTGTCATTCTCCTTTTGCAAAGGGTGAAAGAAAGCTTAGAGAGGTTGAGTTACTTAATAAGGTCTCACAGGTAGAGCTGGATCTCAGCACAGGGACTCTGACAACTGTTCTCGGCTGCTGGTTGTAGTGTATGTAGGTCAAGAGGAAAACCAGAGGCTCTTAGACTTTTGCTTAGGGAGAGAAGCCAGCTGTCCAGACACTTGGAGGAAAGGTAAGACTGACCTTTCTTTATACACCCCACCCCCAGCTCTTTAAAGCGCAGGATTGAAATGTTAGCATTTGGTACTCCTACAGACGTTTTAAATGTCAGACATTTTTACATGACCGTGCTGTTATCCCAGCCTCCCCACATACCATGTCTGCAGGGCAGAACGCCCTTCCACTTTGCCTCCAGCCCTCCCTAGACCCCAGGCCCGCCTTCTGCAAAGGACCTTTGCGGCTAAGTCAGTGTGCATAGGATGTGTGCTCTAGCGCTGGTGATACCAGGAATCATTGACAACCTGCATATGTGATTCTACCCATGTACAGAACGTGCCCCAGGGCCTCTTCCTAATGTGCTGGGTAAAGAAAGCCACAGTGCCCAGACACCACCACCACCACCACCCCCTGAAACGGAGAGATTTGAGAGGCACCCCCTCAGATTTTCCTCTTACTGCTGCAGCATTGTGAGTTCAGGGCTGGAGGGCTGCAACAGCCAGGAAGTAGTACACCACATTTCTCCCAACCAGAGGTTTCTCCTTCGGGTCCCCGCTGACTGGGCCCGTTTTGTGGGTCATAGTGCTTTGCTGCACCACAGAGAAGGAGCCGTTTGTGTGCCGCCATCCATGGGTTATGTCGTTGTGACATCATCAACTGAGTGTCTCCCTGTGTCCTCTTGTCCTGCACGTGGGCATCTCTGCACTGCTGTAGTAAGGGGTTAAGTGCACAGCACTTCTTCTCATCTCCGGTTGTTGAAGATTTCATTATTTGTTTTATGTGTTCAGTGTTTTGCCTGTATGTATGTCATGTATGTATGTCCACCACATACATGCCTGGTGCCTGTGGAGATTAGAAGGGAGTATCCGATCCTCTGGAACTCCCTGTGTGTGTGTGTGTGTGTGGTGTGTGTGTGTGTGTGTGTGTGTGTGTGTGTGCGTGTGTGCGTGCGTGCGTGCGTGCGTGCGTGCGCTAGAAATAGAACCTGGATCCTCTGGGAGAGCAGCCAGTGCTCTTGACCGCCGAGCCCTCTCCAGCCCTCATTTCATGTTTGAACTGCTTTTTTATTACTTTATAGGACTAACTCATCCTCTCAGGAAGTAAATCAGCACTATTCAGTTAGGGTCCATGGGTGAGCTGCTTCCCTAATCTTTCTTTACACAAAATTCCACCAGTACCTATATTGGCACATTTTAAAAGCGTGACTTTAAAACTACTTTACCCATTGCTCTGGAGAGTGGCTGCTGCTGACGGGTCCGAGAGGCAGCTGTGGCTCCTCGGCTCTCCGATTCGGCTCTTCTCGGTTGGGTTTGTTTTGTGTTTTTTGGAGTTTTTATTTTATTTTATTTTCGGAGATTTTTTGTTTTTGTTTTTTGAGACAGGGTTTTTCTGTCTGTCTGTCTTTCTGTCCTGGAACTCCTCTAGACCAGGCTGGCCTTAAACTCACAGAGATCTGCCTGCGTCTGCCTCCCGAGTGCTGGGATCGAAGCCGCGCACCGCCACTCAGCTTTTTTTTTTTTTTTTTTTTTGTTAGTGTTTCAGATATCATCATATTCAGTTCTGAATTTTCCATTTTTAGTTTCTCTGTTGTTTGCATGTTCCCATTCAAGAGTGTTTACTCTGGTAAAGAACACTTATTTAAAAAAAACAAAACAAAACAAAAACAAAAACATTTTAAAGACTGATAATCCCAATGTCAGAATCACAAGTCTAGCATCTGTGAGTGGCCTTTTCTGGTTCTTATATCCTGAGTAGCTGTGTGCTGTGTTCTGTGTTGTTGTGAGCCCTGGTCCCGTTAGGAGCCTCTATAGAGTTGGTGTCTGAGGCAGACATCAATACTGTACGCCCAGGATGTCTCACTTTGGACAGTAATTCAGCACGCAGTCCATTTTCGGAGTCCTTGTGACATTCTGTGACCACTGTGCCCTCAGGCTCTAGTTTGGGACTGTTGGCATGGTGCAGTTCTCAGAGCCTGGCACTGACTTTGCTTCTCCCAACATGTGCAGCCTAGAGGTGAGCCCAGAAGCTCCGTGAGCCCCTGCAGCATTCCGAGCATCTTCTGGTCCAGCTCCCTCCTCTCTGGGGGTTTCCCACAGTCTTTGGCTCCCAGGGACCCCTGTTCATAGTCCTCTGGCTGGAAAGACAGGTTCTCACTCACAGCACTCTATGCAGCTATGCAGAGCAGCCTATGCAGCTATGCAGTTCTTTAAGGAGAAGGGGAATGTGATGGGATCCCCTCACACTCCAGACCGAGGGGTTGCTTCCTCCAGCTCCCAGGAAGGGTTCTGGGGTGCCTTGCCCCCACTACATGTGGTGGGTCTCCCTGAGTGGAGCCACACTGGAGACAGCTGGGAGAGAAATCACAGATTCCCCATATCAGTTCACCCAAGCCCAGCTCCACCCCCAGGCTCTACAGACAAGCTTTCCTCAGTTTACCCTGTGGCTCTCAAGGTGTGAGAAGCAGGAGACTCACCCATGTGGGTTGCTGTTGTGCACCTCAGTCTGCTGCCAAGGTCAGCGTCTCGGAATGCCCTCCTGAACCTCGGGGTTTAATTACAACATGCAGAGGGCGGGGGCGCTGCAGTGGCTTAGTTATGGCGTCTTCACTCACACCAGAGTTTCCCTCTGGGGCTTGGCAGAAGGCAGGATGGATGGGCATTTCCAAAAAGTCCCTGTGGAGCAGGGCGGGTGAGAGCAGTCACAGAAGGTGGTACAGCCCTGGCACACAAAATCCAGGGAGCCATTGGAGGGCCTTTGAAAGAGGGTTGTTGTGGAAATAGGCAGGAACTGGTGTGGATTAGTGTGGAGGGTGGAAGAGAAAGGTTGGTCAGGATGGCCCCCAGCTGCAGGCTGCTGCACTGGCAGGGTCAGCTAAGGATGGCCCCCAGCTGCAGGCTGCTGCACTGTCAGGGACAGCTAAGGATGGCCCCCAGCTGCAGGCTGCTGCACTGGCGGGGACAGCTAAGGATGGCCCCAGCTGCAGGCTGCTGCACTGGCAGGGTCAGCTAAGGATGGCCCCAGCTGCAGGCTGCTGCACTGGCAGGGTCAGCTAAGGATGGCCCCAGCTGCAGGCTGCTGCACTGGCGGTGTCAGCTAAGGATGGCCCCCAGCTGCAGGCTGCTGCACTGGCGGGGACAGCTAAGGATGGCCCCAGCTGCAGGCTGCTGCACTGACAGGTCAGCTAAGGATGGCCCCCAGCTGCAGGCTGCTGCACTGGCGGGGACAGCTATGGATGGCCCCCAGCTGCAGGCTGCTGCACTGGCGGGGACAGCTAAGGATGGCCCCCAGCTGCAGGCTGCTGCACTGTCAGGTCAGCTAAGGATGGCCCCCAGCTGCAGGCTGCTGGACTGTCAGGATCAGCTAAGGATGGCCCCCAGCTGCAGGCTGCTGCACTGTCAGGGACAGCTAAGACAGCATCTGGGAAGACAGTTGACCTTGCAGATTCATTACTGTTCCTCCATCTTAGCAGACCTTAACTGGCACCAGGGACCATCTCAAATAGATACAGTGACATTCCAGTCACCAGCCTCCTGGAGGAGAAATGGGGAAGGATTCTTGGCACAGGATATGCTGGGTGGAGGTTTGGCCTCCTTACTAAGTCTGAAACTGCCCAGCTTTCAAAAGCTGGGCAAAGCCAGCAGTACCACGCTGTGCCCTTGATCTCACATTTACAACCAAGGAAGAAGCCTGGACTCCACCTGTCCCCAGCCCCTCGGCCAGTAGTGCTGGGCTTTTCTTGAGGTAAGAACAGCCACCAGGAGTCATGATGTTTGGGGGAATGCTGTGGGTACAAACCCTCCCAGCAGGAGGCAAGCGGCGCTGCCACACAGGGAAGCTGGGTCAGGCGTCTGCTTTCTCCAGACTATCCTGACCTGTGATGATAGCACAGAAAACAAGGTATGTCTGAGCAGTTTGTTTCCCAGCGGCCTCACACGGGCTTTATTTCATTTGAGCCCTACAGCGTCCCTGTGAGCTATTTGGAAGTGGTAGTTGAGGTCTGCACCCTGGAGCCAGACAACCTGGGTTTAAGCCTGGCTCTGCCACTTACTGTATGGGCTTGGGCCTGCCCCGCACCCTCCGTCCACCTCCCGGGGCTTATCAGTGACACGGGCAGGATGTGGTAGGGCCTGTGTTGTTGAGTTGTCAGAGCAGTGGTTGAATGGAAGATGCTTGTTCTGCCTGGCCCAGAGCATGCGCTCCGTAATGAAGACGTGAATGCAGGCTTCAGGCAGGTGCTGTGGGCAGCTGATGGCACGGGTCAGGTGACTGCCTGGCAGTGATGGTGGCAGGAGCCGATCCCTCTCTGACTCAGTGTGTTCATCCAGTGATGAGGGAGAGAGAGGCCCCGCAAGAAGCTTCCTGCAGATGGCGAGATGGGAGGATGTGTTGAACTGGGTTTAGAAAAGGAACCCATATAAATAGCATCTCCCACAGCCGGAAGTAACGTTTGTCAGACGAAAAGCCCAGTGGGTAAATGTCAGAGGTTTACAAGTGAAGTAGCTCCCTCAGGAGGGAGACTGGTATGTTACTAACAGTCTCTCTCTCTCCGGCTGAAGAGATGGCTGAGAGTTAAGAGCACTTGCTGCCCTTGCGGAGGACCTGGGACCTGGGTTCAGTTCCCCGAACCAGCAAGGCGTGCGTGGCTCACAGCTACCTGTAACTCTGGCTCTAGGGCATCTGACACTCTGTTCTGGTGCCCACGGGCATCTGCACATGTGCATGCACACGCCACATACACACACACACACACACAGCGCACATATTTACAAGCAGTACACACATAGATGTTTGAACAAATCCTTCCCTTCTCCCTTTCCTGCCCTAAGTGAGTTCTATTGAAGTCTGCTCTTTGTTGTTTTAAAGATCTTCCCAGCAAGGAAGTGGCTTTAGCACAGCAGGCTTTGACACTTTGGCCTCCTCACTGCATTAGCAAGCCCAATCTCCGTAATAAAGACTTAAGAAAAACAATCCACCTATGTAAAGGGTGAGACAGGAAGGACTGAGGTGCCGGCCTTTCCGTGAAACCCACCCACCGTGCGTGTTCACAGGCTTCTGTGGTATCCACTGTGGCGCTCCCCAGCATCCACGCCCTTGACAGCCAGGGCTGGGCCTGGACAGAAAGACCCAGCAGAACCCTTGACCCCTGACCCCCATATGAGTACCTATGCACCGAGCCTGCCTGCTGCCTAGGGTCTGAGAACCAGCAAGCTGAGGCCAGGACTGGCAGAATGTGCCCCCACCCCTGCCCACCACCAGACGTGTAAGGGAGACGTGCCCATTCGTGCTGGGGTTTGCTCAAGAGCAAAGTGATATTTTCACACTTGACTCTTAAAGTACCAGGATGAGGGTTTTTTTTTTTTAATGGGGGGGCGGGACAGGGTGGGGGTAGACATCAATTAAATCAATAAGGCATTTTGAGTTCCCTTCAGGAATAATGTCCTAAAATGCTAGATCCAAAAGAAGTCATATTTAGAGAAATAATGAAAACAGGCTGTTGGTCCCCTTTTTCTACAGTTGTTTTAAGCGTTTTCCTAGAAGTTTTATATCCTCAGGACAGGAGTTTAAAACAGAGGCCAAAAATTTGGGCAAGCAGAAAGCTTTCTTCTGTAGAGTAGATCATTTTAGATAAACTCCAGTTTTCTTTTGTAATTACAGTGTGCACGTGCCTAGTGTGTGTCTAAGGCTCATGTGCCATGGCATGCAGGTGGTGGTTAGAGCAGCTCTGTGGCGTCCTTCTCTCCCACCATGCTTATGGAGGCTCCAGGGATTCAGGTTGCTAACCCTGCATGGCACTCCCTTGACCCGATAAGCTGGCTCTCTGGCCCTGTGTTTTCTATTTTAAAAATATTATGGTGCTTATTATTTGTGTATAATGTATGCATGCTCAACAGTACATACATTTGGAGGTCAGCTGACAGCCTGGGCGAATCTGTTCTCCTGCAACTGTGGGAGACCAGGGTATTAGTCAGCCTTGGTGGCAAGCACCCCCACCTGCTGGGCCATCTTAACCACCCTGTTGTTTTTTTTTTTTTTTTTTTAAGAGAAGATCTTGCTGTGTAGCCATAATGCACCTGGAACTCACTGTGTAGACCAGGCCTTGAACTTGCAGCTGGCCGCTGCTCCTTTCTCCCAAGTGCTGGGATTACAGGAGTTTACTGAGCATGCCTGGCTGATACAGTATCGGCTCATAATATTTAGAGTGCCTCGCAGCTGTGCTGTCCAAGCTTAAGAACACCAGGGCTGGCGTCTCCTAGCTGTCGGCCATGCTCTGGCAGGGAAGCCCTGGACGGCCTGACAGTGTCTGCTGCCCTGCTGTTATCCGGAGCTGCTCTCACATGAACGAAGTTAGCCAAGCTCAGCACTCCCTAGCAGGCAATTCTGCAGTTATGGTCTGCCTGCTCTGTCTCGCACCATCATGGCTGCCGGCGAAGGGGCTTGGGGGCGGGGCAGTAGAGAAAATAATTAACCTTAAGTAATATTCCCTCCCACTGTTTCCTGGGCTCAGTCTTCCATTGAGGAGTCAAGTGCTGACGCTATACCGCTTCCCACTGAAAAGGTAACAGGTGTCTTTAAGCCGCCCACAGCCATGAGGAGTAGGGAATTTGGAAGGACAACAGGCTGTCACTATTCCAGCCAGAGCATGAGCATTTCAAGGATGTATGAACCTGCTGACACAGAGCTGTGAGGTTCTGGCTCTGGGTGGCAGGTTGAGCATTTCCCTAGGGCATTGCGAGCATGCTCCTAACCATGACTGGGGCTCAGAGCAAAACATCAGCTTCATTGCCTTCCCCCATCTCCAGTCCTTTGTATGCCAAGGCTGGGCATGGTATAGATGCCCAATGATCCCAGCACTCAACAGGCAGAGGCAGGAGAATTGCCACAAGTTCCCACAGTACTGTCTACACAGTACATTGGAAGCAAACCTGGGATACATAGCAAGACCCCCAGAGGTTGTAATCAACAACAAAATACACACAGAGGATAAGTTCGTGTAGCCTCATTTATAAGTACAAAAAATTGTAATTAGGGGTTTAAATTACATAGCCATGGTAACTAATCCAAATTTAGTTCACAACAAAACCTGACTTTCTGATAAAGTTCTGGCATCAGTGTCAGTAATGATTATGTGAGAATTGCCCCTCAGTGGACACTTCAAGCATCACCCTCACCTGTTGTACGTGGTAGAACGGTATCTATGAAACATGAGGAGACGGGTCTGTGCGGCATGGAGTGCACAGTAGTTACCGTGACAGGTCAGCTATCGCTCAGCTCTCAGACCATGGACCAGGCCCTTCTGTCCTGTTGCGCGGCTCCTCTGTAAGAGGATGTTTACCCTGCCCCTGCCTTCTAACTCATGGCATTGTACCCAGTAAGAACAGTCACAGAAGGACTGAATGAGAAGTTAACACACCAATGGGAGAGGCAGAACTGTGCGCCATGACATGGTGGGGAAGCATGAGCAGGCAGTGTGTAATCAGGTGTTGGCCGGTAACCAGACATTAGGGGAAGGCCAGAAAAATGTTGACAGTGAGTCACTGGTCCTTGGAGAGCAGAGGGGCCTCTTAGCTGAGCCTTGGAGGCAGGGTGGGGCTAGGAGGTGCTGGCTGCTGGCTCATCTTTGCTGTGTGGCTCCCCTGTTGTTCCAGGCTGAGCTCATCGGAAGCCTCACCCACAAGCTCGAGACCCTCCAGGAAGCGAAGGGGAGCCTGCTCTTGGACATCCAGCTGAACAATGCCCTGGGAGAAGAGGTGGAGGCCCTCATCAGTGAGCTCTGCAAACCCAATGAGTTTGACAAGTACAAGATGTTCATAGGGGACTTGGACAAGGTGGTCAACCTGCTGCTCTCGCTCTCTGGACGCCTCGCCCGGGTGGAGAACGTCCTCAGCGGCCTCGGTGAAGACGCCAGTAAAGAAGAAAGGGTATGTGGCCCAGCGGGTTGCCCTGTGCCCACAGAGAGCAGCCGTTAGACACGGTCCCTTCGCTCAGACGGTGGTCTCTGTGGAGCTGTGGGCATCAGCATCTTCCTACAAGATGCAGTGCTGACACTTAGGGAGCTAGATCCCACAGTTTTTCCCCTCCCTCCTTGCTTCCTCAAGGAGATAAAAAACGATGGTAGACATTTAAGAAAGAGAAGGACAGGCATGGTGTCAGACGGACCGCTGAGAAAGGCCACAGAACTATTAGGATGACGGGGCAGGAATGAGCTCCAGGGAACCTGAGTGGAGGGCCCAGGCTGTGGGTGGGTACGCTCCTGGCATGACAGTGCTGTTGTGACTGTCACCAGGCTTCATGCTGCATATGTAGTGTTCTGAATCCTTACCACGCTGCCTTAGTGCCTGGCCTCTTTAAGAAACTAAAAGTGGGGCCTGGAGAGGTGGCTCAGAGGTTAAGAGCACCAACTGTTCTTCCAGAGGTCCTGAGTTCAATTCCCAGCATCCACATGGTGGCTCACAACCATCTGTAATGAGATCTGGCGCCCTCTTCTGTATACATAATAAATAAAAAATAAATCTTTAAAAAAAGAACAAAAAGAAACTAAAAGTAGCTGGGTGGTGGTGGCGCACGCCTTTAATCCCAGCACTCAGGAGGCAGAGGCAGGCGGATCTTTGTGAGTTCGAGGCCAGCCTGGGCTACAGAGCGAGATCCAAAGCTACACAGGGAAACCCTGTCTCAAAAAAAGAAAAAAAAAAAAAAAAAAAAGAAAGAAACTAAAAGTGTCAGTAGAAAAGAGGGAAAAGTGACCCGGTAAATACCAAAGTCCAGCATCTTCATATGCAGTGGCAGGTCGTGGGGGAGGGGAGGAACGGCCATAAAGTGCAGAGTCTCCAGGTTTTTATCTGAGACACAGGTGAGAAGGATACGGCTTGTGTAATTCAGTGCCTCCAGACTGTACTGGGTAGGTCCGATTAGTGGAGAGAACCTGTGAAAATGGAGGGTCTGTTTTTGTTTGGTTGTTTTAAGACAGATTTCACTGTGTGGTGTAGCCCCAAACCCACCCTTTACAGTTATACTGTTTCCTAGGCATTATTATAGAAATCTTACAAGCTGAGCATGGTGTTGATGGTGCACACCTTTAATCCCTTGGAGAGGCTGTGTTAAGTCCAGCCTGGTCTACATGGCACGTTCCAGGCCAGCCAGGGATCCATAGTGAGACCCTGTCTCAAAAAGATCTAACAAGCTAGTTGGCAAATGTGGGGCAGGGTCACATGAGCCTTTACTGATCCTAAGTAAGGTAATTTATACTGAGGATTTGAAGCATCTAGAAAGTCAATTAGCCCTGAAGAGACAAGGCTGTTTACCATTGGGTATATGTCGGCATCTTTGGTGGACAGACTTCAATTCCTGATTAGAGGCCCAAGAAGCAGCCTGGGGTGGTGAAGATTGACTCTTTAGAGATGGGAATGTAGTCCTATTTTTACAGTGGGGGGGAGGTGGTCCTCAAAACTTGTATAGTTGTTAGTTTTTTAAAGAATTAAGAAGAGGTCGTGTTAAAACACAGATTTTAGGGCCCTTCCTGCAGAGGTATAAGATTTTTAGCTTGCTTATTTTTACTTTATACTAATGGTTGTTTTGCCTGTTTAAGGAATGCCCTGTTACTGCCATGTGGGTGCTGGGAATCGAACCCAGGTCCTCTGGAAGAGCAGTCAGTGCTCTGAACCACCACACCATCTCTCCAGTCCCCTGCAAAGTTTTTGATTCAGTGGAAGGAGAGGAGGCTGGGAATCTTTCTGGTGTCCCCAGGGGGGTACAGTACTCAAGAAAAGTGGAGAATTGACTCTCTAAGTGTAAACCTAAAAGGGTCAGGTTGTTACCACACAGTGTTCAGCATAAGGATCGTAAACTTGAAAAACCTGTCCTTAGCACAAGTGAGTCGAGAAGGGGGCTGCAGTCTGATGCAAGGCAGCCGCAGGGTCCTGCATCCCCTGCCTTCCCAGTGCTGCATCCCCATATCCCCTTCCCCGTGCTGCATCCCCTTATCCCCTTCCCTGTGCTGCATCCCCTTATCCCCTTCCCTGTGCTGCATCCCCTTATCCCCTTCCCCGTGCTCCATCCCCTGCCTTCCCCGTGCTGCATCCCCTTATCCCCTTCCCCGTGCTGCATCCCCTGCCTTCCCCGTGCCGACCGCCCGTCCGCTTTACCCTGGCAGAGCTCTCTGAACGAGAAGAGGAAGGTTCTGGCTGGCCAGCACGAGGATGCGCGGGAGCTCAAGGAGAACCTGGACCGGAGGGAGCGCGTGGTGCTGGCCATCCTGGCCAATTACCTGTCGGCCGAGCAGCTCCAGGACTACCAGCACTTCGTGAAGATGAAGTCCACACTCCTCATCGAGCAGCGGAAGCTGGACGACAAGATCAAACTGGGCCAGGAGCAGGTCAAGTGTCTGCTGGAGTCACTCCCCTCGGACTTCAGGCCCAAGGCAGGGGCCATCTCCCTGCCCCCAGCCGTCACCAGCCGTGTGACTCCGGGTGTGACTCCGGGCGGGGGCTCTGGACTCGGGGCCATTTTCCCAGCGTTGACCTCTCCACTTTAACCTCTCCTGAAAGACCCAGCCAAGAGACGCTACTCCCAACACTATTTAATCTGAAAGATGTTTCACTACAACCGCAGTCTAGACTGGGGGGTCTCTGGGGGGCTTCCGGGGTAAAAGGAAGAGATTGCACCCAGGAGGAAGGCCGTCTTTCCTTTCACGGTTGGTTGGTCTTGTGAGCTCGCCTGCTGCCGGGGCCTTCCCACCGTATTTACTGTGGCGTAGAAGGAAAGTCAAAGACGCCGAGCTGATGGGAGGGGGTCTGATCGTGGAGGTGTTCCCAGGCCGAAGCAGCAGAGACCAGTGTGTGCCACCCTCAGGAATGTATCCACAGTGGCCTTCCTTGCTGGTGGGCAGCGTACCCTGATGGCGGGGTGCAATACCAGTCTGAGACACAAAGCCTTAAAGAGACACACACGTTAAGAAAACTGTAAAACCTTGAACCTTTTTGTTATTTATATTTTTAAAAATGAAAAAGATCATTATGTTTGTGTGCTAACCACTGACTTGATTCTATGTGTGGTGGATGTAGACAATTACGTGTGAGCTTTGTATTTTGTGAAGACCTTAATGAAGAATTCCAAAGATAGTCAAATTGAATATGGAGATTTTTGTGAGTTTTTTTTTTTCCTTCTGCTCTTGTCTGATTTGTGTGTATACATTTGCGTGTAAACACACTTGTGTGTATGCTGTGTGGGTGGATGTGAGTGCCAGGGTATTCATGTAGAAGTTAGACTACAACTGTGTGTGGGCTCTAAGGCTCGAACTCGGGTCGTCAGCCTTGGGTAACTAGTACTTTTTACTCACTGAGCCATCTCTCCAGGCTTTGTCTGGTGTTGAAGACCAGTGGCCATCCTACACTTGCGTTAACTGGGGGAGGCCCCAGATTCCATGATGCGCAGGTCTTACCACATTTCTCCTGAACCAAACACCACTTTCCCCAAGAAGACGGCTCTGCGGCTCAGTGACGACTCCTGGGGTACGTGTCGTCTTCCCCAGTGTACTGACGAGACAGCAGTTCTCAAACCTGTAAGTCCAGAGTCTGGGCCAGTTCAAAACTGAATCCATGCTACATCCATCCCATGCAGGCTGTGGACTAATCGTGCTTACTCAGTGAGCTACACAATCGTGATGTTTTAATACTTTTTAAAAGTTGGTTCTCCTAAATGGCAAACCTGCCGATTATGAGGTTTCTAACTGTTGTATTTCAGTGAGAGCGTGTGAGTGGTCCCGTGGCCCAAGTCTGTTAAAACCTGAAAGCTGACTTCAGTGAGACCACATAAGGGGTTCTGTGGCCTGAGGTCTAAGTCTGTTCAGACAAATCGGGATGAGCATGGGGCCATGGGCCAGGAGGCAGGCTGTGCACAGCCACTGGAGAAGGAAAGAGCCTCGTGTTTTGAGCAGACGACACACCACAAACCGTTTTTGCTTGTTGTTAATGTAGAGGCCACCCAAAGCTTTCTTGCCAGCAGTCAGCCAGAGCTGTTACTTTGTTCTGTGACGCTTATATACTGTGCTGGTGCACTGACCCAGGGGCATCATGACTCAAGAAGCCGAAGAGAATTCAACAGCCACGCTACACTGCCTGGTTAGTTTGAAGTTAATACAGTCCGTCCAACTGACATTTTGTCAGATGTGGACCACTCAGAAACCCAAAAGCCGTGCCTGTGGGGAATTGTCTTGCTCAGCACGTGTCTGCAGATGCTCGTAGTAAAAGCCGTGGAGGAATCCTGGGGCTCCAGGACCTGACACTTTGAAATGATTCTTCAGGGATGGTGAGGTGGCTTAGCAGTGCAAGGCGCTTGCTGCCAGCCCTGCCAGCCCTGAGCACTAACCCTGGAACCTGCACAGTGGAAATAGAGAACCAACTCCTGCAAGGAGTCCCCTGAGCTCTACACATAAGCTGTGGCACATGTACACGCATACGTGCGCACGTACACACACACACACACACACACACACACACACACACACACACACACACGAGATAAGTAAATGCAAGGAAGCATGCTTGCCTTGCAGGTAGAAGCTCAAGCCCCAGAAAGAGCAGGACACATGAGCGTGCACATGTAACCCCAGCATTAGGGAGGTGGAGACGAGCACATCCCTGGGGCTCGCTGGCCAGCCAGCCTAGCTTTTGTGGTAAGTTCCAGGCCCGTGAGAAACTGCCCCACAACAGGGTGGGCAGCGCCTGAGAAACACCTAAGGTTGTCCTCTGAACTCCACACGTTCAAGTACAAACACTTCAGGATTTGCCTGGGTCAGTCCACACTATTTTGACTTTCCTGGTTTAGACATGTAAGACAGTGACTTCACAGCAGAGTGGCAAGCATGGTGTGCCACAGCTTCAGACCCTGCCAGCCCTGAGTCAGTTACTGCGATCGATATCCTTCCCCTGTCACAAGGGAGTGAGTGAGGGCCCCAGAGGGACTTGCCAATTTGATTCTTAGGGGATGTGGCCTTCATGGAGGTGGAACTTGACCCCCATGCTTTGAAGAAACTACTACCCTTTCAAAGTCCAGTTTAAACTAGCTAGAAGAGCCTCTTTTCATCCCTTTGCAGATCATTTTTTTTTTTGTTGGAGCTGAGGACCGAACCCAGGGCCTTGGGCTTGCTAGGCAAGCGCTCTACCACTGAGCTAAATCCCCAGCCCCTGCAGATCATTCTTTCCTATTAAAAATTGTATTTTCTGTAGAAGCTTCTAACAGGTTCCACTGCGAAGGGTATGAGAGCACAGCCGAGCCATCACTCGGGGTTTGGAACAGGAATGTGTCACTGTTCACTCACTATGATTTCAGAGACGCACTTTCCCACTCACACGGGTGTGGTAGTGTTGTGTCCTAAGAACATACCAGAAACCTGGAAGTTCCAGGAAAGACTGTCCTGTGACCAAGTCAGGAGGTCACCTGGGACGTTCCCGGCCTGTCGCTACAAGCTAGCTGACTCAGCCTCCTTTGGTGCTGCTTTACCCCCAAGAATGAGGGAGGAGCCTCTTATCTAAGACACCAAACACGGTTTCCCTTGCTCTAGAGGCTCACTTCAGGTTTCACTTTGTACAGCTGGTTTCCAAACAAGGAGTAGCTAACTTGGGCCAGATCAGTAGCTGCCATTAAGGAGAGGAAGCAGGGCTGCTTCTGCCCATCTTCTTTCGGCCTTGTTACTGTCTGACCGAAACTCACGTAGTTTAAAAGGGGCATCCATGCCTTTGCTGCAATCGTACATAACAGATCTGTTTTGAAGTTTATCATTTAAAAATTTCATATATTTAATTATATTTTTTTAATCTTATTCTCCCACTTCCGCCCCGCTCCAACTCTCCCTGGACCCTCTCAACACAACCCTCTCTCCAAAAAAAACCACTGAATCCCAATTCATGCTGCCCATGTGTGCCTGGGGGAGGGGCAACCTATCACCTGCCACACCCTCAAAATATGACTGCCTCCCCGACCCCTGCCACCACCAACAGCTAATAGCTCTTCAGCTAGGAGTGAGGCCTTAGGAGCCTCTCTCCTGTCCATGCTGACGTACCCAAGCACCTTCATTAAATGACTGATTTTATTTTTCTGGATACTTAGGGAAATATTGGGTTGTTTTTATTTTGTTTTGTTTTTTTCTTGTGTTCCCAAATTCATTGTTCTCTGGTTTTACCTTCCTTGATAACCACTTAGCTTTAGCATGCTAATTTGGAAATATTATTATTATTTGGAGAAACATAGGTTTTATTCACATTACTACTAGAAAGAAAAAGGACTATCTGAAATCACTTCATTTCCGACAGGTCTAAAGTAATCAGGGTACACAAGGACCTTGCCACACAGAAATCAATGGCAAAGGACATATAGCTACCTTCACTCTGAGGTGAAACATCAGAAAAAATGATGACCATTTGCATACCATGGCGAGATATGTGAACTATTTACTTACTCTAATTTTTAGATTAAAAAAAACCCCTTACTTATGGGAGCTCATTTGAGGCCAACTCATAGTGTCTCAGTGTCTCAGAATCCCTTGGGATGCTTCTTAAAACTGCCCATTGCTAAGGCACCAGGGTAGGCTGGGCCCTGGGTTTAACCTGTCTGCAGCTTCTCCTGGTGCGCCCTGTAAGAACCACTGCTGTGGTTGCTGTACCGTTTCTAGTGGTAGGGTCAGAAGGCTCTCAGGAACCTGTGAAATCCCAGGTTTAAAGATTTTAAAATAAAAATCACGGAAGTTCAAAGCAATGACATCTTTGCTGAGTTTAGCTATGTTATTTATATTATTGTTATCATCTTCCCCTGCTTTGAAGTATCCTACCCCCCAAGTGATGACGGGGCTTTACATTTAAACAAACACAATTGTGTTTTTTCCTAAGAATCAAATTGTCCTGACTGAATGGATGATCACTGGCCTCTTTAGGATTCTCGCTTCCTCTCAAGTCTATGAAACTTGAGTTACACTCTTGACGGTCTACTGAAGCAGAGTGTGTCTGTTTCCTCTGAAGAATGAAAGGAAAGCCCTGAAGGCGAGGAGGGAAAACCAGCAACAGACTCCCTGGTGTCACATTTCTCAGTTCCTCTCTCTAAATGGAAAGGAGCTGTGCAACTGTGAAAATATCAGCGTTGCTGCTGACCTGTACGGTGGCCTGAAGGAAGAAATGTAGCACAAGGACATAGTAAGTAATGAGAAATAAGTGGCCGTGGAGTTCCAGGAAATTATGTGAGCACCCTAAAACTAAAGGCTGCCAGGGAAAGAGACCTGAAAAGATACCCCTCCTTAAGGATGCTCAGACCTTAGAGAACTGGGCTTGCCTCACATAGCAGGGAGATGGCTTGTGCGAGCTAGACCAGGTTGCATCCCCCAGCAGGTAGGAAGCAAGCCTCCATAGTGCAGACAAGCAAGTCTACCTGCACAGATAACAACGGGCCACGGAAAAGCAGGCCACTCTAGGAGCCCACTGGCTTTCAGACAAGCGGAATCTTTCAGAACTCGGGCTTGTAGTCAGGAAGCCTGGGAAAAGGTTAGCACCAGGGTAGCTGGGGATAACCCACACTATGGGATGTGGTTAGAGCTGGAAACTTCATCCGATGTCCTCACTGCCACCACACTGACCTGGTAGGCAGAGGTGCAGATAGAAACAGTGCAGACAGACTCC
This sequence comes from Onychomys torridus, assembly GCF_903995425.1. Taxonomy (NCBI): domain Eukaryota; kingdom Metazoa; phylum Chordata; class Mammalia; order Rodentia; family Cricetidae; genus Onychomys; species Onychomys torridus. The sequence continues at coordinate 83,595,113 of NC_050452.1, read as the reverse complement.
AACTTACAAAGCAATACGATTTATAATTTGCCAGCCTTATAATGGTACAGAAATACATTCACTCAACTAGTCTGCTTCTTAGCTCTAGTATAGCATTCGATAAAGTTGGTGAGCTGAACATTTACTATGAAATAGGGACTGTGTTAGGTGATTTTTGCCCTACTGCAGGCTAATATGTGTTCTGAGCACGGTGAAGGGAGGCTAGGCTGAGTTAGGTAGTGCATGTTAGGTCCATCATTTTCCATGGTTTTCTCGGACATGACTCCTTTTTAATAGAGAAGTATCTGCAGTCCTCCTAACTCACCCCTCTAGCGCCCTCTACTGAGAGAGCTGAATATCACGTTCACCTAAAGGAGCAATTCACGGGGACATCAGTTAGGAGCTGAGAAGCAATAAATATATTGAAAACTGAGGCAACCACAGTTTCCTGTATTATTCCCTTGGCTTTCTCTTCTGGGGTCATATAGCTTTGATCCCTAAGAACAATTTCCCAGACAATAAAGAGCATAAAAAGCACATCAGGTAGACGCCACGTTTGTTGAAAGAGCAAGGGTCACAAACGACATGGTTTCCTGCCATGTGTTTCTCAGATGAACTTTATATGATCTGTAGTACTCAAAGCCTTTACGTCAACAGACTCAGACTGGGGGTCTATTACAAGTATGTAAAATTGTATGTCAATCTTTGTCTCTCAGCTGACCCATGGCTCTCTGTGTGTGTGTGTGTGTGTGTGTGTGTGTCTGAGTGCCTGTGTATGTGTGTGTGTGTGTCTGTCTGTCTGAGTCTGTGTGACTGTGTGTGTGTGTGTGTGTGTGTGTCTGAGTGTCTGTGTATGTGTGTGTGTGTGCGCGTGTGCGTGTGTGCGCACGCCTCCTCTTCTGTGTCTCTCTGTGCATTTTTTCTCTATTTCAGCTTCTATACTGGTCATCATCTTGTTCTTTCATTCCCAAAATGATGGTGATTTTTCTGTCCAGAAGCATGCTATATATGTCTGGAGGTTTTTCATGATCTGTAGTATTGGCTGTTATCATGTTCCATATTGTTGGCCATGTTTCATGTTCTTAAAATTCTGAGGAAACTTGGCCCACGCCAAGGCATTCTTGCCTCATGTGGCTAAAACCCTTAAGGAGGTATTTGTTTCCTGTTGAGAATAACAAATCCCTTTCTTACACTTCTCTCTTTGGCTTCCTTTCAAATCATGGTCTCTGAGTCTTTCCACATCCCACCTAACACTGCTTGTTTTGAATACTAAATGTTGAAGAAGATGTAACAGGATTTAAAAAGAAATTGTACACCAGGCATGGTGCCAAACATCTGTAATTACAGCCCTCAAAAATAAACAATGAAGGTGAAGTGTAAAGGCTTCTTGCAAGTGTTAGTTCCAAGCAGAGGAAAGGCAAGATGGAGTATCACCATGAAGCCTTCTCTAAGGAAAAAGCAAAACCAGATCTTCCAGGTGAGGGACGAAGATGCTGATTACTCATAGAAAAGTGCATGGAAGCATAGAAATGCTGGTAAGGTGACATTGTCACGTCCAAAGCACTAATGTGTAGTGACCAATTAAGACAGACGTGAAACGTGGAAAAGGGCAGCGTTTCCAATAAACACCATCGAGAGAGCTGGATCCTCACATGCAGAGGAGTGAAACGGCCTTTATCCAGCCTCAGAGGAGACTCAGCTTGAAATGGATGAAAACCTGAAAAGCCTAAAGCAAGAAAACTACTAGGAAAAATAGAGGGATGCTCCACGGCACTGGTGTGGAAGTGATTTCTCAGATATGATCCCAACACAGAAACAAAAATAAATAAGCCACATCTGCCCAAGCTGTTCAGTAAAGGAAACAGCCAGGGACGACCCAAGATTGGAGAAAATACCTACAGGTCATATACTGGATAAACAAGGACCCCAACTAACTCAATTATAAGAAAGCAGACGGCTCTATCCAAATGATCGGGGAAGCGGGCATTTAAATGTCAACGAGAGTCTGTTTACCTGCTACACTGACTAATGTCCGCTTTGGGGAGCAAGCAGGGGAAAGGGGCTCCTGTGTTGCCGGTGAGCATGAACCAGTGTGAAGAATGGTTTGGTAGTTTGTTAGAAAAATGAAACATTTACCTTATGATTTAGCAAGCACACTTTTAGGGCGTTATTGCAGAGAAACGGACATGCGGTGCTCCCAACTTAACGACTTAATGATTCACTTGACTTTATGATAAGCGTTCAGGAGAACCTGTACTTCAAACTCTGATCCTTCCCCGCCCGATGCTATCCTTGCAAGATGCTGGGCAGTGACAATGACCTGCCACCTCCAGTCATACTCTGATCATGGGGTCACCGCTAGTCGGGTGGACACTCAGGAAGTCAAACATATTAAATCTATTTTCTACTTACACTTCCCACTTTGCAGTAGGTTTTTTAGGCTACAATCCCATCGTAAGCTAAGGGGCAAGAGCTTCATAGCAGCTTAACCACATAGTAAAAAAAAGGAAAAACTGAAAAACTGAGGGGCTAAGCGAGCGGCGGGGTCATGAGCCCTTTGCAGGGGGTCAAATGACCCTTTCACAGGGGTCACATATCAGATATTTACATTTCAATTCATAACAGTAGCAAAATTACAGTTATGAAGTAGCTGTAAAATGATTTTATGGTTAGGGGGCCGCCACAGCATGAGGAACTGTAGGAAAGGACTGCAGCGTTTGGAAGGTTGAGAACCACTGCGCTTCAGGGATGGCTCAGCCTTCCCAGCATCCATACAGAGGCCCTCAACTCTGTAACTAAGGCCCCGAGAAGCTGGTGCCCTCTTCTGGCCTCCAAGGGCACTGCATGCAAAAACAAAGGGCGGACAAGATAGCTCAGTGGTTAGTAGTTCTTGAGTACAGGACCGATCACCTGAGTTCAAACACTGGACCCCACAAAATGACAGGAGAGAACCCACTCTTGAGAGTTGTCCTGACTTCCATTGTGCCTGTGTGCACGCGCACACACACGCACATGCACACGCACACGCACACGCACACACAGAATGAAGTACTGACACAAAATGGATTTTGTGCAAGAACTATTGTGTCAAGCCAAAGACATCATACACAAGAAAAATACACTACATGACCATATGAAGTCCTACAACAGATTAAACTTCGACAATGGAAGAAATGAGAAAAGTTGCTGGTGATAAGAGGGGAATTATTGAGTTGAGCATAAGGGAAATTCTGGAATGCCTGAGATATGCTGCATCGCTGGAGGTGGTCATTCCGCTTGTGTTCAGAACCCCAAATCATGTGTTTACCCCAAATCACGGCGTCTTGGCATCAGAAGTATTTCATGCTGAAGAGTGTGGGAAACAGTGTGTGCGAGGAGACCTCCCTGTCTTTACAGCCCTTTCCCTAAGGATCCCAGAACCCCAGAAGGGGTCCCTCCCTCCTCCAGCCCCTGACACCTGTGATGTGAAGGAGATACTGTCCTCAAACCCAAGGGAAGGAGTGTCCTAACTTTAGAAGGTGCAGGGACACCGAGGAGAACCAAAACAAGCTGAACCCCATGCTGTGGCCTCCTTAGAGCTTGCGCTCACCACTCCTTCATCTTCCTCGTGACTACCCCCCACCTTGTTGGTTTCCTTGACTCTTTATTTCCTTATGGAGGCTCCTCATTACATAAAACATTAAATAAATATGAAGGTGTTCCCTTGTCATAATGACCTTACCCACAGATCTAAGCCAGGCAGTGATTTCCCCCTTTCTACATTGGTATAAGGAGGTCAATGGGGCTTTATCCTGTACCTAGTCACTGGAGGGCCTGGAGATAGACCTCACTGTATTCCACTGGCTTTTATTAAGCTGCTTTACAAAATAAAAAGTGCATTGGCTGAAACAAGGCGTTTGTCTCTTACACCCACCAAGACGTGTGTGGGCATTCAGGAGAGGTGGGTAGCTCCGTTTCAGGATACGGTGGGAGTTTGTGGTTCCTTCTACCACACTGCCGTCCCCTGTGCCCAAAGACCACAAGAGAAGAAAAAGAGAAGGCAAATTCCTTTTAAAATGTCAACCTTACCGGGCAGTGGTGGTGCACACCTTTAATCCCAGCACTTGGGAGGCAAGAGGCAGGCAGATCTCTTAGTTCAAGGCCAGCCTGGTCTACAGAGTGAGTTCCAGGACAGCCAGGATTGCTTCACAGAAGAACTCTGTCTCAAAATACTACTACTACTACTACTACTAATAATAATAATAATAATAATAATAACCAAAACAAAACAAAAACTAAAGTGTCATATCAACCTCAGGAGCTGGAGAGATAACTAGGTGGTTTAGAGCACTGGCTGCTCCTCCAGAGGACCCAGCTTCAGTTCCCAGCACCCACATGGCAGGTAACTCCAGTCCCAGGGGATCTGACCCCCTCCTCTGGCCTCTGAGAGCACTGCACACACATGGTACACAGATACACATCTAGGCAAAACAAATAAACAAAAACAACTAATACACATACAATGAACACGAAGTCCAGAGAGGAGAGCTGTAGTTTACTTGGTAGAATGCTCCTCCAGCATGCATAAGGCCCTGGGTCCAAATCTCAGCACCACACAAAACAAGCACAATAGCATACATCTATTATCCCAGCACTTAGGAGTTGGAGGCAGAGGAGTTTCATCCTCAGCTTCACAGAAGTCTTGAGACTAGCCTGTGCTGCATAAGACCATGTCTAAAAAAAGAAAAGAACAATAACATGCACTTCAAGTTACACACATCACTTTTCATTGGCTCAGACATATGGCCAGGCTTGGACAATGCCACCTGTGGGTGTGTGAACACATGTGCAGTTAAAATTGTGTGGGAAGTTCCCACACCAAATATGGCAACGTAAGCGCATAGGTCCTCCCATGCTTCCCACGGTACCAACCATAAACTCTGCGGCAGACAAAGAGACACAAACCAAAACACCACTTGAAAAAGGGTCTAGGAAGGCAGCAAAAGCTGGACAAAAGACTTTCAGATGGTCTTTTTAATTTGTAAAACTTGTGTCCTGGGCCAGGAGAGATGGTTCCACCAGCTGCTCTTTCAGCAGACCTAGGTGTAATCCCCAGCATCCACCTAGCAACTCACAACCATTTGTACTTCAGTCCCAGAGGATCCAACGCCCTCTTCTGGCCGCTATGGGCACTACATACAGGTAGTGCACAGACATACATGCAAACACCCGTACACATAAAAATAAAACAAAGAAAATTCAAAAGAAAAGAAAACCAAAAACAACTTATGTCCTGAGGGCAGGATATGGTCAGCGTCTTGAGAGATAGCCAATGATGATTCAGAAAACCCGCCATTCTCCTGGGCTGAAGACCTAGAGGGCACTGAAGAGACACCGTGAAGGCCTAAAATGGAAGACGGCATCATGGGCAGCTAGAGATGAGAACCATAAGCCCTGGGTTCTAACTCTGCCCAAACTCCTTACCCTGAAATAGTGCACTTTCAGGGCCATCTTCAGGAAAGAACATCTAAAATACCATACTGTACCGGGCAAACCTGGTAACTAAAGGTCAATCCGCAGACTCAGGACAAAGTGGAAGGAAGAAAATGACTCTTTTAAATTGTTCTCTGTCTTGTACACTCAAGCCACGGTACGGGTTCCCGCACACGTCATGCATACACACAATAATAAAGCTTTTAGAAAATGTGTCGTCACTGACCTGAGCTTGAAGCTGTTGCCTAAGAAACGACTGATGGGATGTAGGGCCGTCACTCACTCTCTCTCTCTCTCTCTCTTTTTTTTTTTTTTTTTTTTTTGGTTTTTCTAGAAAAGGTTTCTCTGTGCAACAGCTCTGGCTGTCCTGGATCTCACTCTGTAGACCAGGCTGGCCTCGAACTCACAGAGATCTGCCTGGCTCTGCCTCCGGAGTGCCGGGATTCCACTTGGCAGCAGAACTCACACTCTTAATGGGCTTGTGCAACATTACACCACTCTGAGAAAAGCACCCCCCCCCTCGTTTCTTCTTTTTTTTTTTTATTATGTGTTTAAATTTTACACATCAGCCATGGGTTCCCCTGTCCTCCCCCCTCCCGCCTCCACCCCCACCTTCCCTCCAGGCCCTCCCCTCCATTCCCATGTCCTCCAGGACAAAGACACCCCTGGGAATTCATTTAAACCTGGTGGATTCAGTACAGGAAGGTCCAGTCCCCTCCTTCCAGGCTGAGCAAAGTGTCCCTGTATAAGCCCAAGGTTCCAAACAGCCAGCTCATGCACTAAGGACAGGTCCGGGTCTCACTGCCTGGTGCCTCCCAAACAGTTCAAGGTATTCAATTGTCTCACTTATCCAGAGGGCCTGATCTAGCTAGGGGCTCCACAGCCTTTGGTTCATAATTCATGTGCTTCTATTCGTTTGGCTATTTGTCCCTGTGCTTTTTGCAATCTTGGATTCAACAATTCACGCTCTTGCAGTCCCTCCTCTTTCCCAACTGTTGGACACCTGGAGCTCCACCTGGGGCCTGGCCGAGGATCTCTGCATCCATTTCCATCAGTTATTGGATGAGGGTTCCAAGACAACTGTTAGGGTGTTTAGTCATCTGATCACCAGACTAGGTCAGATCAGGCTTTCTCTCGACCATTGCCAGCAGTCTACAGAGGATGTATCATTGTGGATTTCTGGGGACCTCTCGAGCACTCTGCCTATTCCTGTTTTCATGTGGTCTTCATTTATCATGGTCTGTTATTCCTCATTCTCCCTTTCTGTTCTTGATCCAGCTGGGATCTCCTGCTCCCCTAAGCTTTCTTTCCCTCAAATCTTGCCCTTTATTACTCCCACTGTCGTCCAGGTTGTTCATGTAGATTTCATCCATTTCTCTGTCATTGGGTGATCCTTGGGTCTTTCTTAGGGTCCCATTTTCTAGGTAGCCTCCCTGGAGTTGTGTAGCAGTCTAGTCATCTTTGTTTTACATCTAATATCCTCCTATGAGTGAGTACATACCATGTTTGTCCTTCTGAGTCTGGGTTACCTCACTCAGGATGATTTTTTCTAGATCCATCCATTTGCCTGCAAACCTCATGATGTCATTGTTTTGCTCTGCTGAGTAGTACTCCATTGTGCATATGTACCACATTTTCTTTATCCATTCTTCAGTTGAAGGGCATCTAGGTTGTTTCCAGGTTCTGGCTATTACAAACAATGCTGATATGAACATAGCTGAGCAAATGCCCTTGTGGTGTGATTGAGCATTCCTTGAGTATATGCCCAAGAGTGCTATAGCTGGGTCTTGGGGGAGATGGATTCCCAATTTTCTAAGGAAGCGCCATATTGATTTCCAAAGTGGCTGTACAAGCTTGCATTCCCAACAGCAGTGGAGGAGAGTTCCCCTTGCTCCACATCCTCTCCAGCATAAGCTGTCTTCCGTGTTTTTGATCTTAGCCATTCTGACAGGTGTAAAGTGGTATCTCAGGGTCGTTTTGATTTGCATTTCCTGGATAATTAGGGATGTTGAACATTTCCTTAAATGTCTTTCAGCCATTTGAACTTCCTCTGTGGAGAATTCTCTGTTTAGTTCTATAGCCCATTTCTTAATTGGACTGTTGGGCATTTTGTTGTCTAATTTCTTGAGTTCTTTATATATTCTGGATATCAGCCCTCTGTCAGATGTGGGGTTGGTGAAGACCTTTTCCCATTCTGTAGGCTGTCGCTTTGTCTTGTTGACCTTGTCCTTTGCTCTACAAAAGCTTCTCAGTTTCAACAGGTCCCATTGATTGATTGTTTCTCTCAGTGTCTGTGCTACTGGTGTTATATTTAGAAAGTGATCTCCAGTGCCAATGCGTTCAAGACTACTTCCTACTTTCTCTTCTATCAGGTTCAGAGTAACTGGATTTATGTTGAGGTCTTTGATCCACTTGGACTTAAGTTTTGTGCATGGTGACATATATGGATCTATTTGCAGCCTTCTACACGTTGACATCCAGTTATGCCAGCACCATTTGTTGAAGATGCTTTCTCTTTTCCATTGTACATTTTTGGCTTCTTTGTCAAAAATTATATGTTCATAGGTGTGTGGGTAAATGTCAGGGTCTTCAATTCTATTCCATTGGTCCACATGTTGGTTTTTATGCCAGTATCAAGCTGTTTTTATTATGGTAGCTCTATACTAGAGCTTGAGGTCGGGGATCGTGATGCCTCCAGAAGTTGTTTTATTGTACAGGATTCTTTTGGCTATCCTGTTTTTTTTGTTTTTCCATATGAAGTTGAGTATTATTCTTTCCAGATCTGTGAAGAATTGTGTTGGTAATTTGATGGGGATTGCGTTGAATCTGTAGATTGCTTTTGGTAAGATCGCCATTTTTACTATGTTAATCCTGCCTATCCATGAGCATGGGAGATCTTTCCATTTTCTGACATCTTCAATTTCTTTTTTCAGGGACTTAAAGTTCTTGTCATATAGGTCCTTCACATGCTTAGTTAGAGTAACCCCAAGGTATTTTATATCATTTGTGGCTATTGTAAAGGGTGATGTATCTCTGATTTCCTTCTCAGCCTGTTTGTCTATTGTATATAGGAGGGCTACTGATTTTTTAGTTGATCTTGTATCCTGTATGTTGCTGAAGGTTTTTATTAGCTGTATCAGTTCCTTGGTTGAATTTTTGGAGTCACTCATGTATACTATCATGTCATTTGCAAATAGGGAAAGCTTGACTTCTTCCTTTCCAATTTGTATCCCCTTAATCTCTTTATGTTGTCTTATAGCTCTGGCTAGAACTTCAAGAACTATATTGAATAAGTATGGGGAGAGGGGACAGCCTTTCCTTGTTCCTGAGTTTAGTGGTATTGCTTTGAGTTTCTCTCCATTTAATTTGATGTTGGCTGTTGGCTTGCTGTAGATTGCCTTTATTATGTTTAGGAATGTTCCCTGTATTCCTGATTGCTCCAAGACCTTTATCATGATGGGGTGTTGGATTTTGTCAAATGCCTTTTCTGCATCTAGTGAGATGATCATGTGGGGGTTTTTTTTGTTTTGTTTTTTGTTTTGTTTTTGTTTTTTTGTTTTTGGGGTTTTTTTTTTTTTTTTGAGTTTGTTTATATGGTGTATTACATTGACGGACTTTCGTATGTTGAACCACCCTTGCATCCCTGGGATGAAGCCTACTTGATCATGGTGGATAATTGTTTTGATGTGTTCTTGGAGTCTGTTTGCCAGAATTTTATTGAGTATTTTTGCATCAATGTTCATGAGGGAGATCGGTCTGTAGTTCTCTTTCTTTGTTGCATCTTTGTTTGGTTTAGGAATCAGGGTAATTGTAGCCTCATAGAAGGAGTTTGGTAATATACTTTCTGCTTCTATTGTGTGGAACAATTTAAAGAGTATTGGTATTAAGTCTTCTTTGAAGATCTGGTTGAATTCTGCAGTGAAACCATCTGGTCCAGGGCTTTTTTTGGTTGGGAGACTTTTAATGACTGATTCTATTTCCTTAGGGGTTATTGGACTATTTAAATGGTTTATCTGGTCTTGATTTAACTTAGGTATATGGTACCTATCCAGAAAATTATCCATTTCTTTTAGATTTTCCAGTTTTGTGGAGTAGAGGTTTTTGAAGTATGACCTGATGATTCTCTGGATTTCCTCATTGTCTGTTGTTATGTCCCCCTTTTCACTTCTGATTTTGTTAATTTGGATGCTCTCTCTCTCTGTCTTTTGGTTAGTTTGGATAAGGGCTTGTCTATCTTGTTGATCTTCTCAAAGAACCAACTCTTTGTTTCATTAATCCTTTGTATTGTTCTCTTTATTTCTATTTTATTAATTTCAGCTCTCAATTTGATAATTTCCTGGCGTCTGTTCCTCCTGGGAGACTTTGCTTCTTCTTGTTCAAGGGCTTTCAGGTGTGCTGTCAAGTCACTAGCGTGAGAAATCTCCAGCTTGTTTATGTGTGCATTCAGTGTTATGAATTTCCCTCTTAGCACTGCTTTCATAGTATCCCATAAGTTTGGGTATGTGGTGTATTCATTTTCATTGATCTCTAGGAAGTCTTTAATTTCTTCCTTTATTTCTTCCTTAACCCATTGGTGATTCAGTTGAGCATTATTCAGTTTCCATGAGATTGTAGGATTTCTGTAGTTTTTTCTGTTGTTGAAATCTAACTTTAAACCATGGTGGTCTGATAGAACACAGGAGGTTATTCCAATTGTTTTGTATCTGTTGAGATTTGCTTTGTGGCCAAGTATGTGGTTGATTTTAGAGAAGGTTCCATGGGGTGCTGAGAAGAAGGTAAATTCTTTTTTGTTTGGGTGGAATGTTCTGTAGATATCGATTAAGTCCATTTGATTCATAACATCAGTTAAGATCATTTTGTCTCTGTTAAGTTTCAATTTGGCCGATCTGTCCAGAGGTGAAAGTGGGGTGTTGAAGTCTCCCACTACTAGTGTATGGTCTTTTATATGTGATTTAAGCTTTAGTAATGTTTCTTTTACATATGTGGGTGCCCTTGTGTTTGGGGCATAAATGTTCAGAATTGAGACTTCATCTTGGTGGATCTTTCCTGAAATGAGTATGTAATGTCCTTCATAATCTCTTTTGACTGATTTTAGTTTGAAGTCTATTTTGCTGGATATTAGGATGGCTACACCAGCTTGCTTCTTAAGACCATTTGATTGGAAAGTCTTTTCCCAGCCTTTTATTCTTAGGAGGTGTCTGTCTTTGAGTTTGAGGTGTGTTTCTTGTATGCAGCAGAAAGATGGGTCCTGTTTTCATATCCATTCTGTTAGTCTGTGTCTTTTTATAGGTGAATTAAGTCCATTAATATTAAGGGATATTAATAACCAGTGATTCTTCATTCCTGTTGTTATTTTTATTTTTTGGTGGTAGTGTGTGTGTGTCCTTCTCTTCTTTGGGGTTTACTGCTGTGGTGTTATCTATTGCCTGTGTTTTCATGGGTGTATCTGCCTTCCTTAGGTTGGAATTTTCCTTCTAGTGCTTTCTGTAGGGATGGGTTTGTGGATAAGTATTGTTTAAATCTGGTTTTGTCTTGGAGGTCTTGTTCACTCCATCTATGATGATTGAAAGTTTTGCTGGGTATATTAGTCTAGGCTAGCATCCATGGTCTCTTAGTGTCTGCATTACGTCTGTCCAGGTCCTTCTGGCTTTCAAAGTCTCCATTGAGAAATCGGGTGTTATTCTGATGGGTTTGTCTTTATAAGTCACTTGGCCTTTTTCCTTTGCTACCCTTAATATTCTTTCTTTATTCTGTGTGTTTAGTTGTTTAATTATTATGTGGCGAGGGGACTTTTTTTGGGGGTCTAGTCTGTTTGGTGTTCTATAGGCTTCTTGTATCTTCATAGGCATTTCCTTCTTTAAGTTGGGGAAGTTTTCTTCAATGATCTTGTTAAATATATTTTCTGTGCCTTTGAGTTGGTATTCTTCTCCTTCCTCTATCCCTATTATTTGTAGGTTTGTTCTTTTCATGGTGTCCCAAATTTCTTGGACATTTTGGGTCATGACTTTGTTGGTTTTAGTGTTTTCTTTGACTGATGAATGTATTTCTTCTACCGTATCTTCAACACCAGAGGTCCTCTCTTCCATCTCTTGCATTCTGTTGGTTATACTTGCCTCTGAAGTTCCTGTTTGTTTACTCAGATTTTCTATTTCCAGCATTCCCTCTGCTTGTGTCTTCTTCATTTTTTCTATTTCCTCTTCAGGTCTTGGATTGTCTCCCTTGCTTTTTCATGATTTTCATTCAAGGATTTATTGTTTTCTTCTGCTTTAATTGTCCTTTCCTCTAGTTTTTTATAGCATTCTTCCCATTTTTTTGTTTGTCTGTTCCTCTACTTTATTTTTGATTTCTTCTATATAAGGCTCTAGCCTCTTCATGATGTTACTTATAAGGTTATTTTCTTCTTCTTCCATTCCATGATGTTCAGGTCTAGCTGTTGGAGAAGGGCTAGGTTCTGGTGATGCTGTATTGCTCTTTATTTTGTCGTATGTACTTCTGCCTTGATGTCTGCCCATCTCCTCTTGGGTTCGTTCTTGGTCTTATCATTGAACTTGGTCCAGAGAGAGTTGACAGATTTAGGGAGCCTCTCTCTGGTCCAGATGGAAGTTCTGGGCCAGATGGGAGCGCTGGTCCAGATGAGAGTGCTGGCCGGATAGGAGCTGGGGGCCTGGACTCTGAGTCTCGGGAAGTCCCTGGGGTCTCCTTATTTTGTCCAGATGGGAGCTCCTCTTGGTCAGATGGGGTTTCTCTGGTCTCTGGTCCAGATGGGAGTTCCAGGTCAGGATGGAAGCTTGGGGCTGGTCTCTGATCCTCAGGAAGTGGCTGGGGTCTCGGGCAGATGGGTGTGGGGGCAGGGTGTGGAGACTGCAGGATCTGCCTGCAGTCTTGGAAAAGGGGAGCCTTCCCGCAGGGCCCGCCGACTGGCCAGAAACTGGGGCCAAGTTGGTCAGGTCCTCCCGGGATGGCCTGTGTCTAGCGGTGGGACCCAGGCGCAGTTGCCTCTCTGGCTATAACCCCAGGCACTCACCTCTGGTCCAGATGGGAGTTCCCGTTTCTTCTTAAATAGCTCCAAAGAGCTATTCAGCAGACTCAAAAACCTCCAGGATATAATATTCTCATAAACGTACATGCATCAGATTATCAACTCCCCTGCGTGGGAACCAGTGAGAATATGAACATCAATAGCCTGTCCTGGGGAGATCACAGATGTTGAAATGAGCCCGGGAAGACTTGAAGGCAGCTGTCTTATGTGCATTCCACGAGGTAAAAACAAACAACAACAACAAATGTTCAGAATGAGAGCACAAAATGAGTGAAAAGCTAGGAAAACTCCAAAGAAATAACTATGCAAAGGAAACATGAAAATTTACAAAAGTAAAAAATACAGCTGGGCGGTGGTGGCGCACGCCTTTAGTCCCAGCACTCGGGAGGCAGAGGCAGGCGGATCTATGTGAGTTCGAGGCCAGCCTGGTCTCCAGAGCGAGATCCAGGAAAGGCGCAAAGCTACACAGAGAAACCCTGTCTCGAAAAATATTAAAAATAAAAAAAAGTGAAAAAAGTCCAAAAGGAAAAAACTGCAACAGAGAGGCTGTAAAAGCGAACTAGAGAGGAAGGAAAAGCCAGAAAACTTTTAACAAACCAATAGGAATACCCATCTGACAGAAAAGAAGGAGGGCTTTAGGATACGATACGTGATCGAGGATCTGACGTTGCAGTCTCCTCCACCAAAAGTTAAACATGGAAGGTTCTAACTACAACATCAGTTTATAACGTAAACGGGAATTTGACAAACCACTCAACAATCCCAAAGAAAACAGTGGAAATAGAGAGTTAAAAGCAGAGGCGACAAACAGAAACCACATGGCAGCCCTAAGTCCAACCTTGTAAGTAATAATTACGTAAATTAGAAAAAAAAAAAAATTAGTTATCTTGCCCGTGTGTATGGAAGTGCAGTGCTTCCAGGAGGCCAGGAGAGGGCGCCAGATCCCATAGAACTGGAGATAGAGGCGTTTGAACTACCAGGTGCGTGCTGGGAACTGAATCTGGGTCCTCGGCAAGAGCAGCCAGTGCTTTTAACTGCTGAACCATCTCTCCAGCCTTAAAAGAACTTTTTTTTTGAGCCAGGGTCTTGTGTTGCCAAACATGGCCCTCCATGTCCTTATTCCTTGAATCCTTCCTCCCAGCCTCCTGGGGGCTGGATTACAGGTGTGGGTCATCAAACCTGGTCTGTATGTGCAGGGCTTTCCCACCAGGGCTTCATGCCCGCTAGGCAAGCGCTCTGCCAACTGAGCTACAATCCTACCACATTGCACTACATTTTTTGTTTTGTTTTGCTTTTGGTCTTTTCAAGACGGGGGTTTCTCTGTGTAGCTTTGGTGCCTGTCCTAGAACTCGCTTTGTAGACCAGGCTGGCCTCGAACTCACAGAGATCCGCCTGTCTCTGCCTCCCAAGTGCTGGGATTTAAGGTGTTCGCTGCCACCACCACCACCCTGCACCACCATCACCACCGCCACCACCTGGCATTGAGCTACGTTTTATATTTTTGGTTGTGAGCCTAACTTTTAACAGCTGAGCCGTCTCTCCAGCCCATGTGCTACATTTTAATAACAGTAAATTTTTTTCTGAATAAACTAAGAGGCAAGACCTAACTCTAATTTTCTCTGATCTGTTCAAATATGTATAAACTAATAGATTGAAAGTAACTAAATGAACAAAGATAATCTATGCTATCAATAAATATAATACTGAAGAGACTAGGTAATATTAGGGAAAACAGACTTCTAGATTAAAAATATTACCATAAAGATGAAAGTGTTGGGGGCTGGAGAGATGGCTCAGAGGTTAAGAGCACTGTCTACTCTTCTAGAGGTCCTGAGTTCAATTCCCAGCAAACCACATGGTGGCTCACAACCATCTGCAATGAGATCTGGTGCCCTCTTCTGGCCTGCAGGTATACATGCAGGCAGAACACTGTGTACATAATATATAAATAAATCTTAAAAAAAAAAAAAAAAGATGAAAGCGCTGATTCATCAGGAAATCATACGTACATACTGATTTAAATTCTGAAAAAAATACACAAAATCTTTTTTAAAGAGCAAGAAAATGCTATGATCTTATCTTTCTCTTTCACTAAACCAAACACAAAGCAGCCATAACCGCATCAAGGGCACACAGGACCTGAATTAGACTACAGCCCGACCTAAATGATAATTACAGCGCGACGCCTAACAAAGGAAGGAGGCGACTCTCCTGGTGGCCTGGGACTGTAATCCCAGCACTCGGGAGTCTGAGGCGGGAGGACGCCAGTTCAAGGCCAGCCTGAGCTACTTAGTCAACCTCTCTCTCAAAAGAGCTGAACTGAGTTGACAAGATTGCTCCATGATTAAAGCTGGTCACTGCCAAGCCTGACCACTTGGGTTCAATCCCCGGGCTCCACAGGCGGAAGGAGAGAACCAGCTCCTGCAAGTTCTGACCTCCACACACAAGCTGTCACACACACATCCTGTACACACACACTCTCTCACACACATCCTGTATACACACTATCTCTCACACACATCCTATATATACACACACACTCTCTCACACACATCCTGTATACACACACCCTGTATACACACTATCTCTCACACGCATCCTATATATACACACACACTCTCTCACACACATCCTGTATACACACTCTCTCTCTCTCACTCGCAATAAATAAATGTTTAAAAAAAAAAAAAACACCCAAATGAGTGAATGAATTCACTGAACATGTGGGCTGGGAGGTAGCTCAGGTTGAGGGGCAGCTCAGGTTGGGGTGTAGCTCAGTTGGGAGGCAGCTCAGTAGAAAAGCACTTGACAACAAAGCGCCTCCCAAGGCACAAAACAGTTGACTACTGACTTACAGACCAACCCATAGATTTCTCATCTCATTGGTCTTACTGCAGAAGCAGCATGTCGAGGGACTGTCCCATCAGGAGTACCTCGTACTAAGATGCACGCATTGTACCACCTTCAGAGTCTGCCTGCCACCTCCCTGCCCAAGAAAAAGGAGACGTGGAATGTCAAGGCCGAGAAGCGGTGTGCTGACAGCGAATGTCACATGCGTCCTGTGGAAGGAGCAGCCTAGACCCAAGAGAGCTGCCTCGCTGCCTCTAACTCCTGCTGGGAGCTCCAACGATTACTCACACCATAAATATCCTGCTTTCCAAAGAGTTTTTGATGCCGGTTTACAAGACAGACAAGAACTCCGAAATAGACTAGTACTTACATGCTCATTTTTTCCCAAGAGTACCAAAAGCAATTAGACAAGAGGGAAGTGTTATATATAAATAACACTGGAAAAACAATGCACATATGGAGAAAAAGTAAATCCCATCCTTCTTAATGCCATTCACCAAAGCAATTTTGAATGAATCATAGATACAAACATAAATGTTATAGTCATATGGTATTTTAATGAAAACCATGAGAGAATATGTTTGTGACTCAGGAATAGAGAAAATATTCACAAGTTACATAAATGACAAATAAGAATGTCTATAACAATTGAGACAAGCAGTCTTTCCAATTGGCCTTTGAGTAAACACTTGGTGAAGACAGATACAAACTACAGAGTCATCAAGCGAACACATGTTCACCAGGGTTAATCATCAAAGAAATGAACACTTGAAGTACAACGCGTCATTACTACAGACCTATGAAAATGGCTAAAATTAAAATCACTACTACTGTGGTCAGGGTTGAGTCATGAACCCTGACTGGGGTGGAAGGGATGAAGAAAGGACAGACACACAGACGACAATAGAGGCGGAATCAGGTGGGAGTTTCCTAACCTGCCACAGCCTGAAATACCATGAGTTTACCATGCACAGCACAGAGGGAGGGGTCGGCTGGTCTTGGGGGTCTCCAGAGGTGAGCAGTCTCAGGCTGTAAGCAGCTGGGAGGAGGAAGCTACCATTGCTAGTCTTTGCTCACATTGATGAATTGTTCACAAACACTCAGATTCAGATCCCCAAGGAGAGCGTTGGCATTCCTCTTGAGCATAGGCCGTCTGGGCAATGGTCTTGCCTGTTTCCCAGGGTTCCAAAGCCTTGGAGCCCTTGACTTGGCTTTGCCCCTGTCAACGACACACAGTCACTTAAGACTTCACTCACTCATTCAGGCTCCTCTGCTCCCTACAACAGTCAATCCTAAATGAACAGCAGAACTCAATGCTGGGTTAGTGGGAATATAAAAACTTACAAACCATGTGTTCCATATTTATATTGCACATTCACATTCTACCTATATATCTCCAAGGTATTTACCCATGAAAAGTAAAAGCACACATCAATAAAACAAGGCTTATCTAAGACCATTCAGAGAATCTGTACAGTGACGCTTAGTGTCTGTCATCCACTTGGTAGAGTCACGGAATCCCTGGGAAATTACTGATGTGTTTCTCTGGGTGTATCTGGGAAGCATTTCCATGGATAGGTAGACCTCAAGAGCTCTGAACTAACAAATGCTTCACTCCCTTGACAGATTCCAAAGATGATACTATTTGATGGATTCCAAAGATGATGGCATTCTTGGGAAGTGTGAGAAGGAAGGTAGGAGGTGGGGCCCAGTTGAAGGATACAGGTCACTACATCCCTGGCATCTTCCCGTATTTTTCTTTTCTCTGCTTCCTGCCCACCATGAAGAACTTCTCTATAACCACAATGCTCTGCTTCACAATGGATCCCAAACCATGGAGCCGAGAGACCATGGACTGAACTCTTAGGCGTTAGGAGTCAAAAATGACCATTTCCTCTCTCACTTCTCAGATATTTGGTCATGAGGATAGAAAAATAACACAACCCCCAAACTGAAAATATGCCAGGTCTCCACCAAGACTAGGAAAATCATGTAGTCTATGATGGAGTCTGACTCAACAATAACAAGACACAAGAATTGGGGTTCTAACTCAGGAGCAGAGACCTTGCCTTGTGTGAGACCCTGGCTTAAATTCCCAAGACTGCAAGGACAAAGGAAAAGACAGAGATACTGATACAAACATCAAGAATGAACCACAAAAATATGAAAGAGAGAGGCCTTTCACACAAGAGTAAATAGACTGTATGATTTCATTTGTAAATCAAATGTATGATAGAAAAAAATAGAATTATGTCTGGCAACTGGGCATCGAGTGAATGGGAAACTCCAGAGGGCTGATGGTGTGAGGGGAAGACAATGTTCTGCACCTCGGCAGAGGCGTGAGTTACACAGGTGTGTGTGTTCCTCAGCTCTCACGGAAGGCCTGGGGTGTGGTCAGTAGGAGTACAAGTGCTTACCACATTGCAGCTCTGAGTTCAAACTCCACCAAGGACCATCTCAGGGAACATAAAGTGTGCATTTCACTATTATACATGAAAATGTTATACCACATGAAAGAAAAACATAAGCAAATGTCTCCAATGCCATGCACACTTTAGTATTTATCAGAAATAAAGTTCTTGAACTACCTAAAAAGTTAAATGGACAGAGGAATGGATGGATATTATAGCAAATATAATAAAATGCATAGGGTAATATCTATATTGTGATTAATACAGTGGTTTGCTGTAGAATTCTTCCAACTTCATGTGTATTTGAAATTTTTCCCCATAAGAAACGTTTTTGGGGAAATTTAGTGTATACACTTAAGATGTGTGCTTTTTACTGAATTTAAACATCATGAGGAAAAAAAAAAAACACCAAGCCCCAAACAAACACTGAACCCTTGTTAATGGCAGGCTCCTGAGGAACTTAGGAGATAATCCATATTTCTCTGAAGTGCATCAATGATTAAAAATTATTCATGGTCGAGTAGGATGGATGGTTGCATTAACAAGAAAACAAGAACTATGAAATGTTGGGGAAGAATCTAAGTGTTGAGTACATGTTTTCAATATAAAACTCTCTTACCTTTGTCATGTTTGAGACATGTTGTATGTTTCCTGGTATGTTGTGGGAACCTCAGAAAGGGTGAAGGGCCTCCACTTTATGCAGAAAGTGGAAAAATAGATACTGGAAGCAATTAACAGCCTACCTCAGAGGATAATGTCTCCTTGGCAACAGAGGTTCTTCTCTCCCGCATCCCACTCTACCTCTGAGTTGAATTCCATTTTTTTTTTTTTTTTTTTTTTTTTTTTTTAGCTGAGAATCGAACCCAGGCCTTGCGCTTGCTAGGCGAGCGCTCTACCACTGAGCTAAATCCTCAACCCCCATTTTTTTTTTTTTTAAGATTTATGTGTATGAGTGTTTGGCCTGCATGTATGCATTTACACTGTGTACATGTCTGATTCCCTTAAAAGCCAGAAGAGGACACCAGATCCTCTGGAGTTAGGGGCAGTTGCCAGCTGCCCTGTGGATGCTGGAACTGAACCCAGGTCCTCTCTGCAAGAGCAGCAAACGCTCTTTCCTGCTGAGCCATCTCTCCAGCCTCAGATTCTGTCTTTAAAAATACGTATATCATATATATTTATTTACTGTGTGATTGGTCACGCATCTATGTGTGGGGACACTGCTGAAGTCAGAGGGGACTTGCAGGGTGGAATTCTTTCCTACTGTGAGTCCTAGGGAATCAAACGCGAGTGGGCAGGCTTATTGCAAATCCCTTCCTTGCTGACCCATTCCGCAGGTTCTAAATTCCATCCTTAGCTATTCCTTGAACTCCGAGTTCCGTTGAAACTCAGGGAGTTGGTCATTCTTGCTGTCTCTTTCAGCTTCTCCTCCAGTCCCCAACACTCCGTGTTATTCCGATCTCTCCCCTCCCTCAAGGCGCTCCTGGCTTGTATGGAGCTCACAAAGCCAGCCCTAACTGGACTCACAGATCTCTTTGCACACACCTAGCTGACCCAGTGTCTGGGCACCAGGCCAGTGCCACACAAGACTAATTTCAGACTCTGCTGCCTTCACAGAGTCATTCCTAAATTCCCATTGCCAAAAGCTACCATTCTTCCCAAGAAGGCACGGCCCCCCCTTCCTTCCACACGGTTCCCGGGCTGAACTTGGAAATGCCTCTGCCGAAAGTGCTTAAACAAAACAAACATGATTCCAGGCCTACCGTTTATTTATTACAGCCTACTTCCTTCTTTTCTACATGTAGCCCTGACCCGACCTCCCACACCCAGCACCAACACACAGCTGACTGAGGGAGACACTAACAGTTATCACTGGGAAGACCACGGAGACATCCATCCATCTGTCATGTTTACATGGCCTCTTCCAGCCCAGCAGTGTGGCATTGCTGTGTTCTCTTTTGAACACCTTTCCGGGGGCTGGCTGCCTCTCTTCCATTTTCCCATTTGCCTGGGATAGTACTCTTTCATACCCATTGCCCTGTTCTCTTAGGGTTTCAGTTGTTCTGATGAAACACCATGGCCATCAGCAACTTGGGGAGGACAGGGTTTATTTGGCTTACACTTCTACATCACAGGCCATTATCGAAGGAAGTCAAGGCAGGGTTGGAGCAGGGCAAGAACCTAGACACAGGAACTGATGCAGGGTAGCAGAGGAGTGCTACTTACTTGCTTTTTTTTTTTTTTTTTTTTTTTTTTTGACCATGTCTCCAAAAAAATAAAATAAAATAAAATGAAAATCAAAGATTTCATTATTCCCACTTTTCAAACCACACTCCCCCAACCCCATTCCCATACAGAGCAAATTCATTTAATACTTGAAGATATTATTAGCTATTCACACTGTGAATGAGCTGTCCGGTTCTTTCCTAAGCTCAGGGCCAGAGGACAAGGAAGAAGCATCGGTATCTAAGATTCAGAAGAGCCGATGGGGAAGCTGGCTGTGGGGTGGTGTGCCTAATCAACCCCATG
The DNA here is from genome assembly GCF_903995425.1 of Onychomys torridus. NCBI lineage: Eukaryota > Metazoa > Chordata > Mammalia > Rodentia > Cricetidae > Onychomys > Onychomys torridus. The sequence continues at coordinate 83,574,836 of NC_050452.1, read as the reverse complement.
CTGCACATGCTTGGCCAAGAGTACACTCCTGCCTCTGCACCCCCAGAGTATGATTCCGTACGAAGATACCAGAACGCAGTGACCCCTTTGTGTCCACACAGCCTGAGGACAGGAATAAAGGATGAGGCCAAACCAGGATTCTAGAGGTCGCACCCACACCTGCTGGACATGGTGACCAAAACACCACAGACTTGGAGGGCTCTGTGCTCCCAAATACCTTGCAAATGAAAGCAAACAAAACACCAGCCCCAACCCAGGGTTCCTCAAGTCCCATGTCAAATGCTCCCCAATCTCTGAAGTTTTTATACTACTTCCTCTTTGCAAAATGCCTAATCTATTTACAACATAAGTTTGTAGCTAAATGGCCCCCTCAAACCCAGAATTTCCAGTATCTTATGCCTTAGTCTGACTACCTGTGAAATGGGTACAATAACTCACAAGCTTATGTTGAGGAGCATATGACTTTCTATATTAAACAATAGGTGGTCCCTGATTGGCAGCTTCTGGAGTTTATGATGATGCAATTTGTATTTAGTATAAACTGGACTTTGACTTCTGGCCTTTCCCTGGGAAAGGCAGCTATACACAAACAGAAAAGAAAATAGTCAGCACTCTGCAGTGCCCTATGATACTATGTTTAGCAGGTTGGGTGTAGCAAGTTCACTTCCTTGTTGGGTTGCCCATGCTGCCCTGAACTCCTGATATCTGCCCATCTCAGCTGTCGGAGTAGCCAAGACATCCAGGAGAGCACCATAGTGCTCGGCTTGTAAATACATAGAATACATTTTCACTAATACCTTTTTCAGCTTCCCCTGAGTTTATCAGAATGTAACCCACTCCAAACAAAAGAGCAGGTACGTGTCTAAGGGAAGCATGTAGTCAACGGGGCTCTCACAGTACATATTTAGAGTTACTCCAGGTGGGTGTAATAGCGCCCACCCCAAGCAACACACACAATTGACTCTGTCCTCCCCTGGGTGCACAGAGCTTTTCAAAACTTAACAGCAATGATAAACACAAAAACATATGGCCACCCTAAAACTCCTGTGCACTCTGCCCCCAGGACCGTCTAAAACAGGCTATGTTAGTGGCCACCACTCTGGTAATTCCCTCCCCAAAGCCACATCTGCTTGGGACCCAAAGGCAACTGCAAGCATGTTGCTGTTCTAGCTTGCTTCTCTGTTGCTGTGATAAACACTGATCAAAAGCAACCAGGGGGAGAGAAGAGCCTATTTGGCTGACAGAGGACAGACAGTCCATCGTCGAAGAGAGCCCATGCAGGAACTCAAGGCAGGAACCGAAGTACAAACCAGAAAAGAACGCCGCTTCCTGGCTTGCTCTCTATGGCTTCTTCAGCCTCCTTTTCTATACCAACCCAGGATCTCCTGCTCAGGGCTGGAGCTGCCCAGTGAGCTGGGTCCTCCACCTCAATCACGAACATGCACCACAGACTCGCTTACTTACAGGCCAGTGCAATTGAAACGATTCCTGAATTGACGGCCCCTCTTTCCAGGCGTGTCAGAGTGTTCTACAGCTGTTAGGAAACACGTGACCATGGCAGCTCTTATCAGAGGAAACATTTAATTGGGGCTGGCTTACAGTTTCAGAGGTTAGGGAGCACGTGACATGCAGACATGGTGCTGGAGAAGTAGCTGAGAGTTCTATGTCTGGATCCACAGGCAGCAGGAAGAGAGAGAGAGACTCTGGGTTTGGCTTGGGCTTTTTGAAACCTCAAAGCCCACCCCCTGTGACACACTTCCTCCAACAAGGCCACACCTCCCAATCCTTTCAAATAGTGCCACTCCCTGGTGACCGAGCATTCAAACACGAGCCCATGGGGGCTGTTTGTATTCAAGCCACCAGCAGGTGACTTGAGTTTGTGTCAAGCTGACAAAACCCAGCACACCTACCTCTTGGTCCCTGCCTGCTGGCTGGCCTGCACCTGGATGGGTCTTTCTGGGCCCTGTGACTACATCATTGGAGACAGCAGAAGGGAATGATGTTGGTGGCATTGATAAGCTATGGTGCTGGTCTGATCAGGACATCTGCCCCAAGCCGTTGGACTTCTCCATTCTTCGGTCTCCTCAGGTCCCCTCCCACAGCTTACAGCCAATCCCTGCAGGTTTTGACCCCTCTCCTACCTATTAGCTCACTCCCAGGAACCAAAAGAAAGAGCGAAACACCATTGAAGGTCTCAACTCTGTTGCCCTCCTGAAGCTTTGCTCATTTTCTCTATCCCAGGGTCTATAAATGTGCATGGACGGGAGAGGAAGTGACCTAGCAGGTGCGGACGCTGCAGCCGAGAGAAGCAAGCCTGCTTATACCACAGGGTGAGGTCTAAAGAAAATGCTGGAGAGCCAGTGCTTATGGAGTCTCATTTTAGACTCTTCACCCTCACGCCTCACTGCCTGCCTATAAGCTGAGCAATGTGGAAAGAGGACATAAGGAGAACGGGACAAAAATAGTTCTGGCAAGGAGGCAGCAGCTATGGCACAGGAAGCAAGAGGGATTATTAACTAAGCCCTAAGATGTTTCTTACGTCCCATCCTCCCTTCTTGCCTTCTGCTCCCCAGGCTTCTGCAACCAAAATGCTTTAACAACAGCGAGCAAGGGGCTGGTAAGATGGCCCAGTGGGTAAAGGCACTTGCTGACAAGTCTGTCAACTAGAGTTCGAGCTATGAGACCCACATGGTGGAAGGTGAGAAAGGAACCTGAATGTCTGGTTGTCCCCTGACCTCCACACATGGGCTGTGGCACACACACATGCACACGTGAGAGCATGCACACACACAAATAAATGATTTTAAAATTGGCAAAAGCAAGCTGGGTGGTGGTGGTGGCGGCGCACACCTGTAATCCCAGCACTTGGGAGGCAGAGGCAGGTGGATCTCTGTGAGTTCGAGGCCAGCCTGGTCTACAGAGCTAGTCCAGGACAGGCTCCAAAGCTACAGAGAAACCCTGTCTCGAAAAACAAAATAAAACAAAAAACAAACAAACAAAAGAAAAGAAGAGAAGAATTGGCAAAAGCTGGGCATGATGACATATGATTGCAATCCCAGGCTTCAGAAGGGTAACACAAAAGGATTGCCATGGGTTTGTGGCCAGCCTGGGCTACAAAGTGATACTAGACCAGGTGGCTAGCCTGAGCTACAAAGTGAGTACCAGACCAGCTAGCACTATATAGCAAGAGAGACCTGCCTTGGAAAAATATTTTTAAAAATTAAAAATAAGCTGGATATAATGGCACACAACTTTAACCCCAGCACTTGGGAGGCAGAGGCAGGCATATCTCTGAGTTCAAGACCAGCCAAAGCTACACCGACAAACCCTCCTTCATAAAACAAAACAAAAAAAAAAATTAAAAATTAAAATAAAAAAGGCTTTTGGCCAAGAACATACTCCATGCAGAGCCACTGGATTTTAGTGTTTCCTGCCTTTGATACTTAGTCAAACCTTAGAAGACCATGTTGCATCCACATTTCCATGTGGCTTCTCTCACACACAAAACATCAAAAGAATGCAGCCTGCTACATAAAACCAGGCTGCAGCCTAGCATTCTGCTCTCTCCTTACATGAGGAACACATGTTTATGTGTTACAAAGATTTCTAGAAACCAAAACCAACCAAAGCAAGTCAAAAATGGTTTAGAAAGGCCATTGATAATTATATCTACAAGCTGTGACAGAATCACTTTATTTTTAGGTTTCTATGAAATGCATTGCATTTCATACTCACTAAATTTGCTACAAAAGCCCCGCCTGCCCCCCCCCCCCATCTCCAGCACACCCTCCAGGGTGTTTCAGATTCAGAGGAAATCATGACTGCATATTGTATAGCTCCCTAGTCTTCAGCTCTGAAGCCTTTCCTGAGTCACATAGATGCTGATCATTTAACCTGCTTGCAGGGATGAGCTCATCCAGCTCCCTAGCCTCTGGGCTTGGGGGTGGGGGAAGAGGAGTGGGGGGAAGTTCTCAGGGTTGTTACCCAACAGTCTCTGGACACCCGGGCCTTCTCTCACTGTGTCCCCTTTCCTCCCGGAGGAGTCTCAAGGCCAAGCCTTCTGGAAAGTCATTCCAAGCATCCAGCTGAGCCTGCACTTTGTGCAAAGGCCAGCCTGCAACCCTGCAGTGTCCTGGGCCCCTTGGGAGGGAGGGGGAACTCAGTCAACAATTCTTCCTGGTCTTTCTTCTTGGGCCTGTGACCCTAGTGGGAAACACTGAATAGTTGTTCTTTGTCCCGCTGTGATGGAGCGAGAAGTCAGGTAGTTCGAAGCCTGCTTTGGGGGTTTACAAGGGCTTCTGGATGGGAGCTTCCTGCGGCGGGGGGTGGGGGTGGGGGGGGGGGTGCGGGGGTGGGGAGGACGACTCGAGGTACAAACCCTTGGTTTTAGCATTTCCTGGAGGAGACAGCTATCTGTTATCACTCTCTCACAGGCCCGCTGTGCCTCTAAGTCTCTGCAAAAAGCATCTTGGAATCTGCTTGGCAGATGTAAATCTTTAACCATCAAGAACCTGGCTTTTTGTCCCTCAATTTTCTGACACCCCCTCCCCACCGAAAGTGAATTATTTAAAGTCCGGATTTCTTTCTGTGGTCCCAAGAGAATGTCCCTCCTCTTTTTCCCGTGTGCCAGGCTTCAGGTGTCCACACCATCTCTAATTTTTCTCTGGCTCAGTTCCTCCTTGCCTCTCCAACCATCGACCCGATGTCTTCTCTGTCCAATCCTGGCACTGCTTCCTTGGGCGCCATATAGGGCTGTTCCTCTAACTGTCTTATCAGGGAAAGGGGGAGATCAGCCTTGTGTGGAGCCCACCCCTATCTGAGGCTTCCCGAAGCCAAGACGTCTCAGGTCACTGACATTTGATGAAGCTTCTGAAATGGATTTTTTTTTTAATTTATTTTTTTATTTTATGTCCATTGGTGTTTGCCATGGGTTTCAGGTTCCCTGGAACTGGAATTACAGACAGTTGTGAGCTGCCATATGGGTGCTGGGAATTGAACCTGGGTCCTCTCGAAAAGCAGTCAGTGCTCTTACCACTGAGCCATCTCTCCAGCCCCTGAAATGGATTTTTTAATATTTTATTGCATTGGTATTTGACCTGTATGTATGTCTGTGTGAGGGTATCTGATCTTGGAGTTCCAGACAGTTGTGAGCCGCCATGTGGGTGCCGGGAACTGAACCCGGGTCCTCTGGAAGAGCAGTCTGTCCTCCCACCCAGCTACTGAGCCATTTTTCCAGCCCCTGAAATGGACTTTTTTTAAAGCTGAAAAATGTGGGCATCTCAGGCAGTAAAGTGCTTGCCTTACAAACAGAAGGACCTGAGTTAAAGCCACAGAACCTACATTTTAAAAGCCATGTAGTGCTGATGCTGGGGAGCCAGAACAGGAATATTGCCGAGGCTCACTGCTCATCTAGTCTAGCCTAACTGATGAGCTCCAGGCCAATGTCTCAAAGGAGGAGGATGTTATTCCTGAGGAAGAAACCTGAGGTTGTCCTCTGGCCTCCGTGAACACATGAATGCATGTGTACACACATACATACACACACAGAATGCATAGATAAAAACGAATCGTCCTTAATAATTGAAAAACTCACCGTTGTGATTTGACTGCAACGACCCCACCAGGTCATGTGTTAGCATGAGAATTCTTTCCAGCTCATGGAGCCGGTTTGGGAGGTTGAGGAACCTTTAGGAGGTGGGACACACTAGAAAAAGTGAGCTGCTAGGGGCTGACCCTTGAGGGTTAGAGCCCAGAGCCGTGCCCAGCCAAGCTCTCCCTGCCTCTGGGTCTGCCCAGCCATGGCTTCCTCTACCCCATGGCGTTCCTCACCACAATGGACTGTGCCGTCTCAAACCGTGAACCCCGACAAATTCTTCCCCCTTGAAGGTGCTTCTTCTGGGTATGGTGTCATAAAGACAAGAAAAATAGCACGTCACCAAAATCACACAGATTGTAGAACAATGACATGTTTACATGAAGCAAACTGTGTCTTAACACACACTAGCAATAAAATTGAACTGTTGAACAGAGATGCCATCTAAGTCTAGCTACGATCCTCCTCTGTCCACTGCCCCTTGAAGAGTCTCATGAGTACATCTCGTTTCTTACTTTACCTGGCTCTCAACCACCCAGACACTTGTAAAACTGAGCAGCAAGGCAAAAACCTGCTGCTCAGAGACCCTTCCTGTGCTCATGACCCACACAACCCTTCCCTGTTTGTGTTTTGAGAGAAGGTCTCACTACATACCTCAGGCAGGCTCTGAACCCTCAACCTGTCTCAGCCTCCTGAGTGCTGGAACCACCCACTCCTAGGCGAGATCTCCCCAGTTCTCAAGAGGACCTGGACTCCAGCCTTTGCCAGGTCACTGATGAGCGGGGCGGGCTTGTTTCTGCTTTTAAAGCCGTGGCTGGTTTTTCAACCCCCACAACAATGACGATTTTTAAAGCTGTTTTTAAGTTAATAAAAGTGTTGTAGCATTTGTATCATTTGAAAATAAGAAGGGCACCCGTGTTTATTTGGGCTGGTTGATGGGTCCTCCAGGAGTCACTCAGCTAATCTTTCGGCTGCCAGGTTGGTTTGTTGAGAAAACAACCTTTTACCCCCTTCTATTTCCTCTCTTCTAAAAACAAAAACAAAAAACAAAATAGTCTCACTTTGTTTGAGTGTTGTTCATTGACTCAAATCTGAGCTATGAGACCCATATTACCACTAAATTATTGGTTTTGCATTGAAAATATTGCTTTGAATCAGTTGACATCACTGGAGAAAACATTTGTAATTGAGACTATTAAATAAATGCCTCACTAAAGCCTTGGAAAACAAGATGTGAGGAAGAGTTATGGACTGACTACTAAGTTCAGAGTCAGTGATACACACACCAAAGACAGTGACCCCAGCCCCGGGGAGGGCCCACAGGGTAGATTCTCCCAGGAGCCGAGTCCTGAGCTGACTCTAGGAGAAAAAGAGAGATTCCCCGAGGCTGGAGAGTGGGAGGAGCAGAGCGTCTCCCAGAAGGAACGTGGAAGCCCAGATCCTTTGTCTGCAGAGCTGTGTGTTCAGCATGTGTATGTGTGTGCACACTTCTGTGGGGGACGCTGGGAGGAGCTGGAGGAACCGCCCAAGGTGAAGCTGTGGGGAGGGAATTTGTAAAGCCTTCCACTGTGGTCTGAATGTGATGTGGTCAGGAGGTGAGGCCTTTTGGCAAGTGAGGCGCCATGCTCCTTAATGCGGTCATGCTGCTGCTGTATGAGAGACCGAAGGGAGTGAGGTACTCCTCCTACCACCCCAGGACACATAAGATGTCGTCTGTGAGAGTGGACCGCCACCAGACACCAAGTCAGCCGGGGTTTTGCTCATAGACTTCCTAGGCTCTCAGCACTGTAAGCGATCAACGCCTGTTGTTTACGAAGTGCCCCAGGCCAAGGTACCTTCTATAGAGCTCGTGCTAAGGGCTGAAGCCTCCCTCACTTTTGGACCAGTGAGTCTGGGCTGGTGCCAGGACTCTGCGTTCAGTGGGTTCCTTATGTGACTGCTCTGCAGACATTTCAGAAATCTGTCATTGTGCTCTGCACAGACTTTAGAGGAAAACGGACCCGAGGTAAAGTCTCAGCTCTGCTTTGTACTAAATGAGTAACTTTGGGTAAGTCATGCGATGTGTCTTGGTTCCCTTACACAAAATTTGGATAAAGTGCCCAAAAGCATATATTCATAGAGCGCCAAGTATAGTACTAGATGTGAAGTACCAATGGCACAGCAAACCTGGCCCACCTCAACATAAAATGGATGTGGGCTACAAAGACTTACTAGGGACAGTGTGTGTCGGTATGCAGATTATGCGCTGAACTGCAATATCACATCTAAGAAGGTACACTCAAATTTTAGACGTCATAGGTTTATGTACTTATTATAATTCTTTTGGCAAATGACAAGTGACTTATTCCAATGAGATTATAACAAGTTTCAGCCAATGGAAATAAAGTACCTTGAAAAGGGAATACAGATTGTCACATTAATGGTCCTAATGAATCACACTTCCTGGTGCGCACACCCTGTGCCGTCCTGTGCCCCTCTGACTCTGAACTTGACTTCAGCCGTTTCCATATGAGCAGTTGTGACAATCTCTCTCTCTCTCTCTCTCTCTCTCTCTCTCTCTCTCTCTCACACACACACACACACACACACACACACACACACACACACACACACACACACACTGTCCCCCTGGTTATCAAAGCCTCATTGTCAAAGATGGCTCTGGTGATTCAATACCTAAGTTCAAAGTCAGAAGAAAGGGAGGAGAGACAAACAGTTGTTTGTTAGAAAAGCATTGTCCCCAGCAGAATTCCAGCAGCCGGCCGTTGATACCTCACTGAGGTAAGCCATATGGCTATCATTAGCTGCTGTGGGATGTCTTTCTGTGTGCTGTGAGTATGTGCTGCTTCCATTGGCTAATAAGTAAAGCTGCATCGGCCTCTGGCAGGGCAGGATGGAGCCAGGGGGAAAGTCCAAGGGAGACAGTGAGAGGAGAAAGGTCTGGGGAGAGGTGCCAGCCACCGCCCAAGGAGCAACATGTAATGGCACGCAGGTAAAGCCACGGAACATGCGGCGATACATAGATTAATAGTTACGGGTTAAGTTATAAGAGCTAGCTAGTAAGAAGCTTGAGCCATAGGCAATATAATTTGCAATTAATATTAAGCCTCTGAATGATTATTTTATAAGCAGCTGCAGGACCATGGGTGGGGTGGGGGGGGGCAGGACTGGAGAAACTTACAGCTAGTTAGTGGCAAAGGAGTCTGGGAAAAGGAACACTTAGCTTTTCCAGTCTCTGAGGTACAATGTATCAATATCTTGGGTGGGCTAAATAATAGTGTTTGCCATAGAACTTTTTTTAAAGATTTATTTATTTACTATTATGTATACAGTGTTCTGTCTACACATATCCCTGTAGGCCAGAAGAGGGCACCAGATCTCATTACAGATGGTTGTGAGCCACCATGTGGTTGCTGGGAATTGAACTCAGGACCTTTGGAAGAGCAAGCAGTGCTTTTAACCTCTGCGCCATCCATAGAACTTTTTAATATGACTTATTTTTTATTGTATATGTGTGAGTATGTACGTATGTGTGTGCATACCACATGTGTACCTGGTGCCTGTGGCATCTAGAAGAGGGTATCAGGTCCCCTGGAACTAGAGGTTAGAGGCGACTTTAGTCACCATGTTGGTGCTGTGAACTGAATCCAGGTCCCCTGCAGGAGCAGCAGCCAGTGTTCCTTCTTACAGAGCCAGTTTTTCCTCTGGCCACTGGCTACAGAACTCCTAACCCTGTTCTAGGAACACCATGAAGGCGTGTAAGATGTAGGCTGTAATCCAACTGCTGCCCTTAGTCCACTGGGCAGAGGTGATCTCCAAGGGGTTAATTTATTCAACAAATTACTTTACAGTAAGCTGGACTCTGGCATTAGCCTGAGATACAGGAACAGAGGAGCGGAGATCTGGCCGGCCATAGACCAGAAGAAGAAAGACATTGAGCACCGCCTCACCTCCTCCCATCTCTTTGCACACCCGTTTCTCCCCAGGTCCTCTTTAACATCAATTCCTATCCCACCTCCCTCAGTGACTCAGAACACCAGTCATGGTTTCCACTCCGGTTTGCAGGTCAGACGGCTTAGCTGTCCTACACTTGCCCCTGATCTCAGTGAGGTTTGCTCACAGTGGGCAGGTCGGCCTCGGGCCTCGGTCACATGCCTGCTGGTTCTGCTGGCTGGCAGTTAGGCAGTGGGCCATCGGGACCAAGTATCCCTCACTGTCAGCAGGGTTGCTCAAGCTGGTGAACAAGGTACGAACAGGCAAGCCCGCATGTGTGTGGCACTTTCCAAGCCTGGGTCATAGTTGCTGTTTACGTCATCAGTCACAGCCAGTCACAAGTGCTGGATGTGGTAACACACCCCGTCATCCCATTGCTGAGGCCGAGGCAAGAGGATTGGGAATTTGAGGACAGCCTTGCTACATGGTGGGTTCAAGGCCAGCCTGGACTGTGTAAGTGTTGCAGCTGTGAGGGGAATGGTATCCTGGCAGCTGGGAGCCAAGGAATACCACAAAGTCACACTGCACAACAAACTTCACACAAGAGATTAACTGGGAAAGACACAGATGGCTGGCTACCTCTACTCTGAAGAGAAACAGCAAAGAACCGAATGGAAGGCAGGCTTTATATAGGGTTTCCTGGGGGGAGGGTTTTCGGTGAGGGGTGGGGGCAGGGAGGATTTGCAGGGTGGGGATTTCAAAACTTGGAAATGAGTTCAGACTTTTTACCCTACAGACTGAATAGCAAGTCTCTATCTAGAAATAAGACAGCCATGAAGCATAGATAAAAACCAAACACATCAAAAAAAAAAAAAAAAGCTTTAAAATAAACAAAAACCCAAAATAAGTCATAAAACTGGTTCAGATACCTGGGATAGAGTATTTCACCACAGGAAAAGCCACCAAGTCACAAAGGAAGTCAAGAGAGTGGGAGCCTAAGGGTTTGTGGGCATCTGACAAACTCCCAGCTTCCTGGTGGTCTGCCCCGTGATGCTGCTATCATACGCGTTTGTGCAGCTCGTTAACGAGCTTTCTGAGGCCAGGTGCAATTGACTTTAGCCAACGCCTGTAGTTGCACCTCTGTACCTCAAATCAAAAGTCACTTCTCCTTGGGAGCGCTGTGGGGTGGGGTGGTGATTATCTGTCAACTCCTAAGCCAGTGGCTGTCAAAACTTAAAGACTGAAGAAATTAATTTTGCATCACCCAGAAAGTGATACCTATCCTCATTACATAATTGATTCTGTTTTCTATTATGTTTGAGATAATTTGTTCTGTTTGTTTGTTTGGTATTTGGAGAGAATCTTTCTCTGCATAGTCCTGGCTGTCCTGGAACTCCTGCTATAGATCAGGCTGGCCTCGAACTCATAGAGATCCGCCTGCCTCTGCCTTCTGAGTGCTGGGATTAAAGATGTGCGCCACCACCGCCTGGCCAAGATTTTTTTTTTTTTTTTTTTTTTTTTTTTTTAGATTTATTTATTATGTATACAATGTTCTGCCTGCGTGTACACCTGCAGGCCAGAAGAGGGCATCAGATCTCATTATAGATGTTTGTGAGCCACCTTGTGGTTGCTGGGAATTGAACTCAGGACATCAGGAAGAACAGCCAGTGCTCTTAACCTCTGAGCCATCCCTCCAGCCTTGAGATAAAATTTTTAAGGATGGTTGTGTCGGGCAGCTTCCTTTCACTGTGACAAAATGCTCCAGGCCAATCCGGTTAAAAAAGAGGATCCGTCCCTAGCAACACAAGAAAAAAAACAGAAAAGGAAAATTCATTCACGTTTACGATTTTGGAATTCTAGTCCACAGTCAGTTGCTCTGTTGCCGGTGGCGAGGGAGTGCATCATGGTGGAGGCCTGTGGAGGAGGCAGTTTACTTCACAGCAGCCAGGAAGCAAAGAAAGAGACAAGACAGGGCTGGGACACACCTCCACTTCTTCCCATGAGGCCCTGAGTCCCTCATATCATGATAGTACTGCCCCGGGGACCAGGCCTTTAATACATGGTTGTCTCAGGGCACAGTCAAGATCCCATTGAATTACATCAGTGCTCACTGATGAGCCAGGGGAGTTTGAAAAGCACAGTCACAATCTGAGGACAGAGAGTTCTGTTTTGCTGGCGTTGGTTGGTTTGTTCACTAAGGTATTTGGGGGCTGACCCCACAGACTGTACATGCTAAGCATGCTCCCCCACTCAGTAACACGCTCAGCCCTTTATTTTGTTCTTAATTGATGTGTAGGCACGGATGTCATATCTTGACACCTGCTTACAGTTTGCAGACCTGATTCTTCTGTCAGATTTAAGTCTACACCCGCTGACCAAACTCTTCCTGCTGTACCTCCCCGATTTGATGCTAGCCTCTGGGTTCTACAAAATGGCATCAGACAACATTTGCCTCTGTGTCTTGGCTCATGTCACTTCCCTCCTTCCGGGTTCCACCCATGCTGTTGTAAATGACAAGGTCCCATTATTTTTATTTTGTGCAGAGATTGCTCACACTCTGCACAAATCCACCCAGAACACTTTCCTATGCAAAAGCAATAGCAGGTGCAAAGGGCCTGAACCTGCAGCTTGGAGGACCAGATGGCTAACATGGCTGAAGCCTTCGGATGGGGGAAGAAATGGGAAGGACAGGCAGGGCCTGTCGGGAAGAACTCCAGTAGTTGTTCTGTTTTCCAAGCAAGGAAATGACTGATGTGATCTATTTTTCTAAACATCTTCTCCCAACCTCATGTTCAGCCCAAGATGATCCCAGACCTATTTTTGTCAAAATCTAAAACAAGCCTAGAGCACCTTGAAGACCCACCCACCATGGATGATGTTCTCACTCAATTCCATGTTCTTCCCGGAGCTGGTCTGGAGAGCAGGGCCAGTGCAGACACTAAGTTGGAAAAGCTTCCTTCTGTCAGCTCCTGTGTTCACACCATCCCTTCAGCACTAAGGACCCACACATGTACACACTGGCCACACTGCCAGTGACCAAGCGGTGCCTTGGGTTTTTCTGATTTGCATACCCACAGCTCTTTCCGTTTTGGTGGCCTGGAAGCAGGACTCCTCTCCCAGTGGGAGGTTGTCCATCTCTCTTGGGACATCTTCAGTGCCTGCTGTGGGGGCTGTCACACGTGGTCACACACCAAGAAGAAAGTCTGGAAAGCCTGGCAGCAGAGGCCAGCAGAGTTCCCAGAGCTGGGGCCTCCTTCTTGGCCTGTCACCAAGAGATGAATTCCAGATGTTTTTCTTCCAGAGGCTTCCTCCTTTCCCCTCCCCCTTTCCTGTTGAGTCTCCTCTCCCTGCTCTCTCCAACCCCCAAGCCAGGCAAGAATTAAGGTGGAAGATGTTACTGTCACAGCAGGGGAACTGCTTCTCTCCAGGGAACAGAGTTCAGGATCTGTCACCTTGTCTGGAGGCCTTTGGTAACTCTGAGTTGTAGGGCCAATAAATCCCCATGCTCCTCTCTGTCCCTCACTTTCTGTTCCCACAGAAGTGACTGGCCTGAGACTTTTCTCTTATTTACTTAGTAATTTTCAGACACTTTCAAAACCTGGAGATGAAAGTGTTTTTGCAAAGGGGGACTGGCAGGTGCATTGAAATGCTAGGGGCAGCTAGGCATGGTGACACACGCCTTTAATCTCAGCACTCTGGAGGCAGAGGCAGGAGGATCTCTGTGAGTTCCAGACAAGTCTGGTCTACAGAGCAAGTTCCAGGACAGCCAGGGCCACACAGAGAAACTCTTGTTTCAAGAACCGTAACCCCCCTCCCCCCCAAAAAAAGTCCTAGGAGCTAGTGACTCACACATCAATCATATCTGTTTCCAAGCTAGTCTCTTCCCAGCTGCACCATGTGGATTAAAGTGGTCTGTTTCACCTCTTACCATCTGTTAACTAATCTGTAATATAGTCATATTTATTTCTACTTCTCAAGTGGGGACTTTTTTCCTTTTGAGGTGCTGGGGAACCTACCCAGGGCTTTGTGAAAAGTTACCAAGCTCTCCATTGCTAAGCCCCGTCTCAGTCCTTGAATTTTTGTAATCAAGACCTAGAGTGGGGTCTCAAGCTGGCCTGATCTCAAGCTGGCCTTGAACTTCATACACACAGACACACACACACACACACACACACACAGACACACACACACACACACACACACACTTCAACTCCAGAGTGCTGATATTACAGGCACAGGCCACAACGCCTTGTCTAAAGAAGACCTGATGAAGTCCTTATGTGTCTTGATAAATGATAAATAAGTCTTGATAAATGATAGTGTTGTCATAAAGAACAGCTGCAAGTCCTTTCTAAGAAAGAAAAGCCGTGGATATGGAAGAGTTTCAAAAATAAGAGTATCCAGTGAATAGCACCATCTTAATAAATCAGATTTGCTGGCTTCCCAGGAGCCATCTCTGTGTCAGTCAGGATCTTTGTGAGTGTGTGAAGTGGGAAAGATAGGTTGATCCCCCTGTCCACATTTCACAGATGAAGAAACTAAGTTCCTGGGGAAGGGAATGAACGTAGAACTTCATATGTTGCATCGTTGCACAAAACAAACAAACAAACAAGAAAAATGTACACAAGATGGTCACTGGGGTTTTGTTGTCACAAACCAGAGAAGCGGTGGGTCACCACCAAACCCCAAAGTCGTCACCCTCAGTGCCTGTCAGCTGCGTTTCCCAAGAGGAAAGAAAACACACAGTAGCCTGTGAAGACTGCTGTCCTAAGTAGGACAGAAGGAAGGCCTTAGGTGTGAGCTGGTGATTTATGGGTATAGCCTCCAGCCTCAGGGAGCGGAGATAATAGCGAAACCAGCTGATAAGGATAAACCCAGACCCTGCCAAGTAATGTCTGAAAAGTGCAGCAGCCGAGATAATGGACTTAGAACAGGAGAGAAACCAAACATCTAAAATCAAAGCAAATCAGCAAAATATCTCTCCAATGGTGATCCTTCTGAGCGCAGAGCAAAACTTAAACACCAAGAGGTCGTTCTCTACAACATGAAGGCTGGGGTTGTGGTCCTTGACCTTCCTAATGCTGTGACCCACTAATACACTTCCTCACACTGTACTGACCATAAAATTATCTTCATTGCTACTTCATAATTGTAATTTTGCTACTGTTAGGAACTGTAATGTAAATATCTGTGTTTTCATGGTCTTTGGTGATCCCCATGAAAGAGTCATTTGATCACCAAACGGTCTGGACCCACAGGTTGAGAACCTCTGTTCTGTAGCTAAAGAATTTTATTTTTTCTTTCAAGTCCTGGAGAGGATGGCTTGGCTTCCTACCAGAAAGACCAAGTAACTGGTTCTGAGTCCCAATCAGTGATTCCCTAAATAAGAACGGAGAGGAACAAGCCAAGCGTGGGTTCCTTGATGAAAATAAACAGGAAGTGGGCAGTGCACAGGGAGCCGCCAGGATTACGCAAGTGGCCTATCTGGTCCTATACACTCTTTAGAAGGCTGACGAGGGAAAAAAAAAACCTCAATCTGTTTTCCTAGTGACTCCTTCTGAGTCTCTGAATAAAATTAAAGCTGATATTTTCTTTAGGGTAGCTGTCTGCTTAGCTATATTGCAAGCCCCTTCAACTGAGCAGATCTGAAAACAGGAAGTTGAATTCATCATCTCCATGCAAGCACATTCATCCTCTGCCAGCCCCCATATCATCCCATGGAACTAGTCCCCCAAACCAGAAACCTGGGACCTCTTTGGGTGCAGCTCCTTCCGGCCACTCTTTCCGTAGGTCTCTGGGTTCAACTGTACGCAGCCTAAACTGTTACCATTTCTCTCTATGACCTAGATAGCTAAGTAAGAGCTACGGCTTCTCCAGGCCCCATTACTGAGCCCTAGACTGCCTGTTCTTTGTCCTGCCCAGACCTCAGCAGCCTGTATGGCTTATAGCACTCAGCAGTGAGCCAGAGTCGTGGACAGCTGATTGGGAGAGATGGCTGGATACTTAGGAGAGCCATGACTCTTTCCTGTTAACAAACCCAGCTGACGTGATCTTCTGTGAGAAGATCCAGCCAAGCTCCTGAAGACGGCAGCAGGGTGGCCCCAAGGATAGTCTGTACAGAAAAGCTTCTATACTGTAAAATGAGTCAGAATATCATTCCTTTTGAAGGCTGAATAATATTCTGTTGCCTGTGCATACAATTTGCCCAATCATCCGTCTTCAAGCATTTGGGTTGTTTCTCCTTTGGGCTAGCGTGAACAATTTTTATTATAAACACTGGTTTACAAATATGAGTGTCCATCTTTCAGATCTTTGGAGGTAATATACTCAGAAGCAATGCTGCTGGGTCATCTGGAATAATTATTGTTTAACTTCTGGTCTTTTCAGCTTCACTGTGAACTCTTAAGAGACAAAGAGTGAGTCTTGACATAAATATCTGTTGAATAACTATCGTTAGCTCAGCGGAAAGGATTCCACAAGAGGCAGAGAGCTGAGATAAGGGCTGGGGAGAAGAAAGGGATTCCAGTCCCTCATGATGCTCAGCTTCTGATAAGGTTACAAAGCTGTGTTAAGATCTTGAGAAAGGAAAGGCCAGATGCAGGGCTCCCATGCAGGCTTCAGTCTTGCAAACCCCACCTGTGGGCAAGCTCACAGGCTTCGAGGGGCTGACCAGAGAAAAGTACAGGGTGTTGGTGTTTAATGGGTATAGGGTTCCAGCTTTTCACTCTATCAACTAGAAAGTAAATCATTATTCCAACTAGAAAGTAAATCAGTATTCTAAGTATGACTAAGAGAGAAAAATGCTGCTAATTATACTATGCATACCATGGACTTGAAGTTACATCTTTACTTCAGAGATGTTAAAATGTTGTTAATGGTTCTCTTGAATGGAGTCCTGCTAATACATGCTACAACATGGGTGAATCTTGAAAACAATCGTGCTAAATGAAAGAAGCCAGCCACTACTGGTCATACGTATGTGATTCCATTTATATGAAGTATCCCAAACACATTAATTTACAGACAGTCAGAGCTGGGAAGATTGAAATATCAGTGGATGGGAGCTAACCAATATAAGGCTGCCTTGTAGGACAAACGCGAATATTCTGAGAATTGACTATGGGGATGATTTTACAACTCTGAGGTGATACTGAAAAACCACTGAATGGCTCACTTAAAATGGGTGTCTATGTCTCGACATAATAGAACCCCCAAACTGATAGCTCTTAGAATGTAAAAATGTAAGAATAGCACAATGGCAGTGCAGGGTTCAAAGAGAGATTAGGTCGGTTAGAGGAGGCTTGAGAGTGCTTTGGGAGTGCACAGGAGAGCTATGGATATAGGCAGAAATGGAGTCAGACATACACAGGCAAGCGGCAGGGAAGGCAGCCCGTCCGTGGAGGCAGCAGCTTACGCCAAGGCCAGGAGACAGGCAGGGCTGAGAAAAGGGCAGTGGAAGCTACAGGAGGCAGCCGAGGAAGGAGAAAGTGTCCAAAGGCAGGCTGGCACAGAGGTGGGTTACTGGCTCTTCGAACACACAGTGGGAAATCTTGCAAGTGTCTCCAAATGACCATCTTTAAAACTCTGTCAACTCCATCCGCAACAGAGACTATTAACTAAGGCACCTTGTAGCTCCAGGGCTCGCCTCCAACCTGACTGCCAGTACAATAAATGCCCTGTGGACCTTCAAGCCAGAGGACCAAGAGGTTATAAAAGCAAAGGGCACTGCCCCTGGAAACGCAGCGTTTAACCAGAGGCTGGGAAGAGCTGGTGTTTCTGACAGGAAGCCAAAACATTCCAGAAGTCACATCTGCAGAGCCAGGAAGCCGAAGGAACCAAGCACCAAGCCACGCCGGAAGAATCAGGCACCACCTTAGTCCAAGGGGGTTGAGAACTGACAGCAAAATGCCACAAGAGAGAAATGGTCTGCCCAGAAAGGCCTGGAAAGACGCCAAGGAAGACACAGGGATAGCATCCCAGGCAAGGAGCCCGCCAAACCAAACCACAGCTCCGAATCCCGTAAGTTCATAGCTGGCTGTAACGGTGCACACCTGTAATCCCTAACTTGAGAGGCTGAGGCAGGAGGATCAGGAGTTCTAAGCCAGCCTGGGCTGCAGAGAAATCTAGTTTAAAGCTATTCTACACCACGTGGTGAATTAAATAAAATCCTATGGTTTGTTAGCTAAAGACTGAATCTGCCTGTTCTGAAGCAACCAGCCTGAGGCTGGACCACACAAAAGGGCAGGGACACATAGCAGGCCCAGCTCAGATTTCACAGGCTTATCTGTCAGGCAGCCCTAGATAGTCCAGCCCTGGGGCCTGGGCTCTGGTTAGTTGCAGACCCTTCATGGATTCCTTTTTTTTTTTTTTTTTTTTTTTTAAGATTTATTTTTTTATTTATTATGTATACAGTGTTCTGCCTGCAGGCCCAAAGAGGGAACCAGATCTCATTACAGATGGGTTCTTTTTTTTTTTCAGCCACCATGTGGTTGCTGGGAACTGAACTCAGGACTTTGTAAGAACAGCCAGTGCTCTTAACCTCTGAGCCATCTCTCCAGCCCCCTTCATGGATTCTTATTCTAGGGAGGGAACTCTAGGTGGCTCAGCTGAGGAGGGGTCAGACAGGGAGGTATGGGCAGAGGACAGAGTGTTCCCCAGCCAGATGCCGCCAGCACATCTGCCTTCAGGCAAGAGGCATCTACTCTGATAAACAGAAAAGAAAATGATGCCTCTGCCCCCTGGGGCCCCCTGCCTCCTACATATCTCCTCAATTTCCCCTTGAGTTGCAGAAGTTTTAAATGAGCCAATCATTCCATTTGAGTAAAACGAGCAGCAGAATCCCACTGTCATCATTTCTAAAAGTTCTGACTCAGTACCTAGTGGTACAGAGTACCCCCAACACCTGTGCTCGGGTCTGAACTCTCATTTTCAGTAACAGTGGCCGTGCCACCCAAGGCAGAGCACAGTGGCGAGGAGTAAATAAAGGAGCCCCGATCTTTGTAGGTAAAATCAACCTGAAAGCCGGGCAGTGGTGGCACAGGCCTTTAATCCCAGCACTCCGGAGGCAGAGGCAGGGGGATCTCTGTGAGTTCAAGGCCAGCCTGGGCTACAGAGTGAGTTCCAGGAAAGGCGCCAAAGCTACACAGAGAAACCCTGTCTTGAAAAAAAAAAAAAAATTAAACTGAATTGTGTATTTACCTGGAATGTAAACCCACTCAGTGCTATGAAGGCTCTGCGCCAACCCCCCATTCCCCCCACCCGCTTACCCCCACCCAGTTGTGCTGGTTACTTGGAGATTACTTGCTGGCAAGTATCATACAGTCTGGCTTCTTCCAAACAGAACTAGAAAGCTCCTCCTGGTTTCTGCCGTCTCCTCATACAAAGCAGTCCAGGGAGAGCCACATCGGTGATGGTGGGGAGATGGGGAGATTTGGTGGAACCCCTACCTGCTCTCTTCCTTACTCCCAGAGGAGGCTGTACCTTGCCCACCCCCTCCTCCTTCCTGGATCCACACTCACCTCTGCTCTTTCATCCCAGGAGCAGGGACTCCTGGGCTCTGATTCCGACCTGGGCAATAAAGATAAGGCAGGGCAGTACAAAGAGCCTTAGTCTGGAAGAGGTCTGGGGCTTTAAGCAATGTGAAAATGCACAGCAGAACTGACCATGGGCCTGGCTTAGCCCGAGATAGAAAGCACAATGGCTTATTCCTCAGCTATCCCAATTCTGTAGGACCAGTGCAGAAGCCCGGATGTTGGAAAGCATCCTGGACCACTCTTAAAAGTGCTGCCAGAGCTCTAGAGACTCAGCCACACTCCCCACCACAGAGAGCAACCACTCCAGCTCTGCTGCATATGCTGCCCACGCTACCACGTGCCCGCTGTTCAACCTGGCACCACACTGCTGCTCCCGCTTCCCATGCGATCCAAAGCAAGCTTTCTCCGTCCCACCATGTATCCCAGGCTGGTCTCAAACTTTCAGTCCTCCTGACTCAGCCTCCTGAGTGCCCACCACAAACAGCTCTTTTTAAAATCACGGAGTATTTGCTGGAGCTGCTGCCTGGACGCTTTATCTCTGCCCATAAAACCCTTCCTGCCCTTCAAGGCTCACGGGCCCTGTGCACCATGAAGCCATCTGTTTTCAGTTACCAGGACTCCTTCCTCCTCTAGACCCAGAAAGTCCTATCTCTATATTATCCCCTCATGCTTAACATACTCCATGCTGAGATTATTTGAATACATATGTATTCTCTTATAATGAGTTCCTGGGTGGCAGAGGTCACACATCGCAGCATCCATATCATCAGCTTTGGTCATACATGGACTAACAGGAGCTTGTCCACTACATTCCCCCAAAGACATGGGGATGGGAGGAAAAAAGGTGCCTCTCCAATCATTTCCAGATGTTTTATCTACATGGACTTTGCATACCTTCTTCCTGTAGCAGAATCATTATTTTACACCCACTCTCAATCCACAGGCAGAGAAGCCAGATCTCAAAAACAGTGGTACCTTCAAGGTCTAAACAAAACATGTATTCTGTCTCCCTCTGAATCATGACTCATCAGGAAAGGTATAAACTAAGCCATGCCAATGATATCTCATTGTGGAAGACTTTCCTGTAGTATTGATAAAAAGAACTCCTAACTGCCTTACAACAGGGAGGATGTGCACCCAGAGCCAGCTGCAGCCGCCATGCAGCAGGAGATACTGGAAAATGAAGAGCAGCAAGCCCATGGCACTAGGTCAGTGACATGGAACGCTTAGCCGCAGCTACGCCAGAAATGTCACCCATTCTGAGTCAAACCACACATCCCTTAGAGTCAGAAGAACGCTGCCTTGTGAACCCCGACATTTCAATAGACGGTAAAAGTGAGTGTGATGAGCCATTTCATTTCAGTGGGCTTCGAAAGAATTAGGCAAGGCTTCAAACCTGCATGGTGGACAAAAGGTGATTTCTAAGAAGTCAGGACTACAACACCACAGAATTTAGTAAACAAAAATGTCACAAATTATATAGTAGCCCTGAATGTTGTCCTGATATGTGAACAGAATGGAGAGAGGTCACCAAAGCATGGAATTGGCACTGTCTACTTAAGCTCAGGTCAGGAGAATAAGCTCCCTGGGTTATAAATCTCTATTTCCAGCAGGTCTCGACCTGCTGTAGTTCAGCTAGCCATAGCCTCTCTTTTTCCTAATTCAATGTTCAACAAGTCCCTACAATAATTTCCCCTTAAAGTTGTACTAAGGAGAAATCTGTTTATCCCGTCAATCTTAAAGTGGCATGAAAGTTCATTCTCATTGTAAACAAATCACTCGCCTCTCTGATTTAATACACCAGGTCATAATTTGGGCTAATGTGAGCTTTTTCTCCTTGTGGCATAAGGATAAGATCAGATAGGTCAGATCCCAGCTAATGCCAAGCTCATACTGTGAGCCCTTTGTGTCGTAATGGCTATCATTTATCTTTATTTCAGCATTTATAATATTGCATGCATGTTTGTTTGATTGAGCCAGACCCAGGACAGTTCATTGGGCATGTACAGGCAAAGGCAGGACAGCCAGCATCCCACCTGAATGGCCCTGTTCTAGAGACACTTTCCCTCACCATATGTCAGCCAAGAGCTTCAGATGGCCATCTGAGCAACAGGGGGGCTTTATGGGAGTCCAGGGTCCTTTAATGAAATGAATGACCTTGGAAATGTGTTTTCATTGGTGACATTTAAGGAGTTCGGCATGGGGGTAGTGTAGTGTGCAAGGTGCTTGCTGTACGAGACTTGAGTGTGATCCTCAGAACTCATTGAAAAAGTGAGATTTGGTGGCACATGCTTATAATCCCAGTACTGGGTAGGCCGAGACAAGTGGATCCCTAGGGATCTCTGGCCAGCAAACCTAACCTACTTGGCAAATTCTAGACAAATGAGAGATCTTGTCTCAAAAAACAAAATGAACAGCCCCTGGGGAACAACACCTGGGCTTGTTTTGAATTTTGGCTTATGCACACACTAACACACACAGACACACAGACACACAGACACACACACACACACACACATTCAAGGAACATGAAATGGCTAAAAAAGACGATAAGTATTCCTTGACCCTATGTACACAGAGAATAAAACCACAGTGAAGCCACCTAGCCCCAGATACTGATGGCTGTGTGCCGCTGCCCAGCCCCCTCCTCCTCTGCATTGCTGGGAATCCACTTGGAAAGCAAACACTGTTAGGCATTTGGAAGGGCGTCCTAGAGGAAGCAGATGTTCCAGCTCAGCCCTGGTTCATATTCTGTCCTGGTGGACCATCTCTCCGCTCACTTCTTTGCCTGGTAGAAAAGGCGCTTGTTGGGGTACCGAGTTTCGACAAAGCAGCAAACTCTGGCTTTACTGGGCGGCAGTCAGAGGCCTTCAGAAGAAGGCCCTGGCTTTCAGGTGGTGTCCTTGGCTGCCAGTCTGTTGGCTGAGTCCCGGAGTTGCGTACCAGTTGGCAGCTGCACAGCAATGGTTGAGGGAGTGAGTGTAAGTCATGGCTCAGACTCTAAGGTCACTGAGCTGGAGGAAGACTAAATGGGAGGGAGGGGCGGGAGCCTTCCTACCTAACTATGCCCCAGCCGCAGGACTGAATGGTCAAAAACATCCAGCCTTTCAGCCGGGAGGATGAGAAACCCGGATCCTAGCAGCTTGCAGAGTACAGAAGATGAGCTGTCCTCCGCCCTGCCTGCTGGTCCAGGAAGCCCTTAGCCGCCAGTGTGCGCTGCACTTTGGGTCTCATATACAACTTTCCGGGCACGTCCTGAGGCCAATCCTTAACTCTTAGGATGATGAGTGTGTCAGGAGCTGAGGTGGAGGCTGACTAAGGGGAGGTCCTGGCAAAGAAGAATGGACTTGGACTGGGGGGGGGGGGGGAGTTCTTTTTAAAGTCGACACATTTCATGGTCAAATTTAAACACATTGCCAATAGACTTTTGAAGTGTGTATGTGGCCTTTTTAGCAACATCCATTAATAGCCTAGCTCTGACCCAGAAAAACTCTAGCGTTACCTAAAAACGTTTTCATGTGAACCATCAGAATTAATTCCAATTCTCAATTCAGAAAAAAAAAAAAAAAAGCATATAAGATAGAAGACAGTATAAAAAAACTAACATGTAGTACCTGGTACAGATCTCTTTTACTAAAAGATATGGAACGCTTCATGAATTTGTGTGTCACTCTTGCTCAGGGGCCCAGGGGCCGTGCTAACCTTCCCTGTGTCTTCCCAGTTTCAGTGTATGTGTGGCTGAGGGGGGAACTGCCATAGTTCCTAACAAAACCATCCCTTCACGTCATAAAACCCCATTGCCCTTGCATCTAAAGGAAGCGAGGTACTGAGAAGGGGTTTGCTCAAATTCACAGCCTGTAAGAGAGAGGGACACAGATTCCCATCGCAGCCACCGGACTCCAGAGCCCCAGCTCTGAAGAGTAAACTCTGTGTCTTGCTACATTGTTACCTTGGTCTTTTCATTTTCTCGGTTGCGTGGAAGTTGTCAACTGTGTTGTAATAAACATGTTTCGTCTGGAGTGACAGCTCTTGTGTCCTTCTTAAAGGCAGTAACTTATATTTCCTGTTTTCTTCTGCTACTGTAAGCTAATTAATTCCCCTTAGCTCTGGAGTGTCTAGGTGTTGCTCTAAGGGCTTTCTTTGGTTCCAGAGACCATTTAAAGATGCAGATTTTTCCTAAGCATTGAATCTCACATTCTTCTGTTTTATATTTCCATTATCGTTCACTCTGAAATATTCTCTAGCTTTTCTCATAATTTCTTTTTTTGGCCTATAAGTTTCTCAGTAGTGTCTTACCTGAGAGAATTTCAAGACACATTTTTGAAATTTAATCTCATCATCAGAAAAACTATTCATTTTAAGTTTATTGAAACCTCTTATAAATGGCTGTATGATTTCTCTTGGTAAACATTCTATATATTCTCAGAAATAATACATATTCTGACTGTTCTGTGTAGTGTTTTATTTACACCCATTAGGTCATATTAGTAGATAATGTCTTTCAAATCTACATTATTTACTATTTGTCTCCTTATAAAATTATGAAAAATATTAAAATCTCTATAATTGTCAATTTCTTCTTGCACATCCATCAGTTTTTATTTCCTGTGTTTTGAGGCTATTATCAGTTGTATGTACATTTAGGAATGGCGTGTATTCCTTATTACTGGAAGCCTAATACAATGCCAGGTACATGCACGGCCACAGTGGAAGTCAGACTCAGGCCTTACTAAAGTAACCCCAGAGTCCTTACTCTCCTTGGGTGCCATGTCAAAGCCTTCTTGGGATTTCTTGTGTTAACCTTCATGTAGACCCTTCAGATCAGGATAAGGTTTCCTTACTGTGGACTCACAGACTGGGGCTTAAGAACTTGACCTGGTTCACGCACTCGGCAAGGCAGGAGTTGAGCCTCATCCCTGTCTGATTCATCACCTTCCCTGTGTTTCTTTCTTTTCCTTAAACCCATTTTTTTAATTTAAAAAAAAATCAAGAGAGGGTCCCACATAACCCAGGTGTGCCTCAGACTTACTATGTATCCAAGGGATGACCTTGAACTTCTGATAAGCGCTAGGATTACCATTATGGTTCAGCTAGGCATGAACCATTATGCTGGCTTTTATTATTATTATTATTATTATTATTATTATTATTATTATTATTATTAATTTTTATTTTATGTACATTGGTGTTTGCCTGCATGTATCTGTGTGTGAGGGTGTTGGAACTCCTGGAACTGGAGTTACAGACAGTGATGAGCCACCATGCAGGTGCTACAAATTGAACTTGGGTCCTTTGGAAGAACAGTAAGTGCCCTTAACCACTGAGCCATCTCTCCAGCCCGTTTTGAAGAATTTAATATTGGATTTTAAGTTTTGATGGGTATACAATACATCATATTAAATGAATCTTTGAAAATGTGAAGAAAAGAAAATCTTTAGTGGCTTTTATTCACATATCCTCTGGTTAAATATAACTTGTACATAAAAACCAATAGGTAGTAGATGCATGTAAAATGAATGTTTCATATATGTGTCTTAGTTCACTTCCTACTACTGTGATAAGACACCATGACTGAGGCAATTTATAAAAGAAAGCATTTAAGGATCACGGTTCCAGAGGATAATAGAGCCCATGACCACCATGGCAGGGAGCATGGGAGCGGGCAGGCACGGTGCTGGAGCAGCAGCTGGGAGCTGACATTTGACCCACAAGCACCAGGCAGGGAAGGGGAAGCATGAGCTGACTGGGCATGGCATTTTAAAGGAAAAGGCTTTTTAAGCCTTGAAGCCCATTCCCAGTGACACACCTCCTCCAACAAGGTCACACCTCCTCATCCTTCCCACACAGTTCCACCAACTGGAGACCAAACATTCAAACATATAAGCCTATAGTGGCCATTCTCATTAAAGTCACAATACGAATCACATTTCAAGAGAACATATGTATGTATATACATGTGGGTATGTGTGTCTATATCAGCTATGTTTGTCTGTTTTACACATTTGGAGTTCTATGGAAGCTTCCTGGCTTCTATACTTGTTTGGTAACCCTTTTTTCCTTAATGATGCTTTGTGAACATTTTATTTTTTAAAGATTTATTTATTTATTATGTATACAGAAGATGGCACCAGATCTCATTACAGATGGTTGTGAGCCACCATGTGGTTGCTGGGAATTGAACTCAGGACCTCTGGAAGAGCAGTTGGTGCTCTTAACCTCTGAGCCATCTCTCCAGCCCAGTGAACATTTTCTTTTTGATGTAGATATTCTTTTTTTTTTTTTTTCAAGACAAAGTTTCTCTGTGTAGCCTTGGCTGTGCTGGAACTCACTTTGTAGACCAGGCTGGCCTTGAACTCACAGAGATATGCCTGCCTTATGTGCTGGGATTAAATATGTGCACTGGCACCACCACCCAACCAATGCAGACCTTCTTAAGACCAACATGCTTTTAGTTTTCATTGTGGAAAATGCCAAGCATATTCCAAGATATAGATAATATCATATTGAACACTCATGAATTCATCACTTAAGTTAAAATTATCAATGCTTTTAAATATAATTTTAATGGTTCATATTATAATGCACAGATCTCACTTTCCTAATTTAATTTAATTTGCGGTCAGGGAAACTTGCATTGTTTTTCATTATTATAAACTATAAATTTCATTATTATAATGTTTTTCATCATTATAAATGAAGATAAGATCAGCATGCATAATCCTTTGTGTAAATATAAGATTGTATCAGGGTTAAATTCTTACAACTACTTGATTGAAGAGGGTGAACTTTTTTTTTTTCCCGAGACAGGGTTTCTCTGTGTAGCTTTCCGCCTTTTCCTGGATCTCATTTTGTAGTCTAGGCTGGCCTCGAACTCACAGAGATCCACCTACCTCTGCCTCCCGAGTGCTGGGATTAAAGGTGCACACCACCACCACCCGGCGGATGGTGAACATTTTAAGGCTTTTGCTATTGTTGCTATTTGTTGCCAAAGTTTGCTGGAATGCTTATATCAATGTTTCATATCTTAAAAAAACAAAACAATCCCCCAAACCAAAAAACACCAAAACAACAACAACCAACCAACCAACGAAACAAAACCTCTTTTCAAATTCTGTAATAAGATAAAATGGTTCTGAAAGCCATGCATCTTGGTCTATGCAAGCTTATGGATGGGGCTGGGAGACAGCTCAGTGGTTAAGAGTGCTTGCAGCTCTTGCAGAGAATCAGCACCCTAGCCCCAGCACCCATCTCACGCAGCTCACAGCCACCTTTAAAGTAAAAATATAAAATAATCCTTTAAAGAAGCTCATGACAGACCATGGGCTGATCACCTATGCTGCATATCAAGCCATCATTAAAGCAGAGGTTTATAGTCAGGATAAATGCTGTACGTGTTATCAAAACATTCTGAGGAATTTCTTTGAAGGGGTGTGTGTGTGTGTGTGTGTGTGTGTGTGTGTGTGTGTGTGTGTGTTTGCATAAATGTATATACTGTGTTGTGCGCAGGTACCCTTAGAGGTTAGAACATGGTGTCAGATCCTTGGGAACTGGAATTCCAGGCAGTTGGGAACAATGTGATGTGGGGGCTGACAATGAAACACTGGTCCTTGACAAGACCAGGCATCACTCTTAACTACTGAGCAGTCTCTTCAGTGCTCAGTTTTTAGAAATTCTATGATATAAGCAACATGGAATCAAATTTTTATAGCCTATCCATTTCTGCATGACGGTCTGAATTTATGCCCTCCAATATCCTTGTTGAAACTGCAATCCCCAAGATGGCAGTGTGAGGAGATGGGATCTTTGTGGATGTAGTTAAACCCTTTGTGGATGGGCCTTTTCCTAATCAATAGCTTTAGTGTTCTTATAAAATATGCCCAAGGGAACTCACTCACCCTTCAACTATGTGAAGACACGGATGGTGCTGCCACCTTTGGACTAGAAAGTAGGTCCTCATCAAGTGACGGATCTTATAAGAGAGGCAGCTGGTTACAGAGCTTCCCAGCACACCCCAAACCAATATTCAGTCTGTGATGGTTAATAGTGATTGTCCCCTGACAGACTCTAGACTCACCTAGAAGACAAAGCTCTGAGCGTGCCTGTGAGGGATTTTCTAGACTGGGTTGGGTGGGAAGAACCACCCTAACTATGGGTAGCTCCATTCTGTGGACTTGGGTCTTAGACTGAATAAAGAAGAGAAATAAGCTGAACGCCAGCATCCATCACTCCCTGCTTCCTGACTGCAGATGCCTCTGGAACTGTGGGAAATGACGTCTTGTTGTTTAGGAGCCAATGGCCTCACTTACAGTACTTTGTTACCGTGACCCAAACAGACTGAGGCACTCTGCTCAGCATCGTTCTATGGGCAAACGTCTACAGGTAGCAGAACTCAATGACCTACGTAAGACAGCTCATGTTAGAGCAAGCACAAAGATTTCCACTGGAAGTCCTGGCTGCCCTGTGTGTCTGTGCTGTCTTTGTCTCTGCACTTGCTTTCTTTCTTTTTCTTTTTGGTTTTTCAAGACAGGGTTTCTCTGTGTAGCCCTGGCTGTCCTGGAACTCACTCTGTGGACCAGGCTGGCCTGGAACTCACAGAGGTCACCTGTCTCTATCTCCCAAATGCTGGGATTGAAGGTGTACACCACCACCACCACCCAGCTCACACCCTTTCTTGCTCCACTTGTATTGGAGTCCCCCATTTCCTTTGCAGTAATCTGGGAACCACTCAAGCCTTAGCCCACCACAGCTCTGCTTTTCACCCTCCTGTGGTCATGTTTTAGACTGCATGGTCCATCCTGACGGGCTACATCAGGTTGAACTGGAACATGGCACTTAAGCCAAGGCTAACCAGTCTGTGATTGACCTAAAACATGTATCTTCTATTGGCTTTCCTGACCTAGTCTTGAAAAATACTCTACTAAGTGTCCAGAGCAGGAGGTTCAGAGTTTTCAGATGCTAAAAGACACATAAAGGCTGATTAAAGAATCGATTCCTTGGCTTCTGGTCATGGCCCTTGACTCAGCATGCAGAATGATGATTCAGTAGCTGGATAGACCTTTACACACACTGGTTTTGTGAACCAGGTGTGCCTTGTTGCTGTGACAAAATATGCTCACAGAAACAACTTAAGGAAAATCACTGATCTCACATGTTCGAGAGGACATGGAAACAGGAGCTTGAAAAGGCTGGTCACATGACATCAGCCGTCAGGAAGCAGAGAGTGACGAATGTCTAGCTCACTTTCTCCTTTTTATTCAGTCCAACACTCCAGCCCATAGAACAGAGCTGCCCACAGTGAGGGCAAGTCCTTCCCACCTCGATTAGTCTAATCTAGAAAACCTCTCATGCATGCCAAGAGGCTCATCTCCTCTAGGGGATTCTAGAGCCTGTCAGGTTGACAATCTGAACCACCACAAACCATATCTTGGCATTGGGTATGTCAGGAAGCCAGACAAGCAGCTGTCTCTTTGGTAAAGACTGTAGAAGAGCCCAGGTCTGAAAGAGACAGTGATTCTCCAACTTAGGTGAACGGTCCAGTTACCCAGATCACTGCAGGTCACGGCTCTGGCCTGTGGCCCAATAATCATCTGGCCTGTGGCCCAATAATCATCATGTCATTCCCCTAGACAATTGACAGGTCTGCTCAGGTTGGAGAACAGCCAAGCTGAGATGGTTTTATGCTTGTTTTTATTCCCTCCCATCAAAGAATGAGATTCTTTTATGAAAAATAAGCAATG